>NC_080381.1:113804921-113986246 GCF_014773155.1 Arachis stenosperma | reverse complement strand
TTTCAGTATGTTTTTAGTATATTTTAGTTAGTTTTTAGTATGCTTTTATTAGTTTTTATTTAAAATTTACTTTTCTGGGCTTTACTACGAGTTTGTGTGTTTTTCTGTGATTTCAGATAATTTCTGGCTGAAATTGAGGGACCTGAGCAAAAATCTGATTCAGAGGCTGAAAAAAGGACTGCAGATGCTGTTGGATTCTGACCTCCCTGCACTCGAAGTGAATTTTCTGGAGCTACAGAAGCCCAATTGTCGCGCTCTCAATTGCGTTGGAAAGTAGACATCCTGTGCTTTCCAGCAATGTATAATAGTCCATACTTTGCCCGAGATTTGATGGCCCAAACCGGCGCTGCAAATTAGCTTCAGAATTCCCAGCGTTTAACGCCGGAACTGGCACAAAAATTGGAGTTAAACGCCCAAACTGGCACAAAAGCTGGCGTTTAACTCCAGGAAAAGTCTCTACACATGAAAGCTTCAATGCTCAACCCAAGCACACACCAAGTGGACCCCGGAAGTAGATTTTTACGTCATTTACTCATTTTTGTATATCCTAGGTTACTAGTTCACTATAAATAGGATCTTTTGACATTGTATCTTTACCTCATGACACATTACACATTTCATATTGTATCTTCTATGGCATGAGTCTCTAAACCCCATGGTTGGGGGTGAGGAGCTCTGCTGTGTCTTGATGGATTAATGCAATTACTACTGTTTCTCATTCAATCACGCTTGCTTCTATTCTAAGATACCACTTGTTCTTCAACCTGATGAATGTGATGATCCGTGACACTCATCATCATTCTCACCTATGAACGTGTGCCTGACAACCACCTCCGTTCTACCTTCGATTGAGTGTGTATCTCTTGGATTCCTTAAGCAGAATCTTCGTGGTATAAGCTAAAACCCATTGGCGGCCATTCTTGAGAATCCGGAAGGTCTAAACCTTGTCTGTGGTATTCTGAGTAGGATTCAGGGATTGAATGACTGTGACGAGCTTCAAACTCGCGATTGTGGGGCGTTAGTGACAGACGCAAAAGGATCAATGGATCCTATTCCGACATGATCGAGAACCGACAGATGATTAGCCGTGCTGTGACAGAGCGCATTGAACATTTTCACTGAGAGGACAGGAGGTAGCCATTGACAACGGTGAAACCCAACATACAGCTTGCCATGGAAGGAGCCTTGCGTGCATGAAGAAGAAGACAGTAGGAAAGCAGAGATTCAGAAGATAGAGCATCTCCAAAACCTCAACCTGTTCTCCATTTCTACAAAACAAGTACTTATTTCATGTTCTTTTGCTTTTTACAATCAACCCTGATAATTATTGATATCCTGACTAAGAGTTACAAGATAACCATAGCTTGCTTCAAGCCGACAATCTCCGTGGGGATCGACCCTTACTCACGTAAGGTATTACTTGGACGACCCAGTGCACTTGCTGGTTAGTTGTGCGGAATTGCAAAAGTGTGATTGCAATTTCGTGCACCAAGTTTTTGGTGCCGTTGCCGGGGATTGTTCGAGTTTGGACAACTGACGGCTTATCTTGTTGCTTAGATTAGGACTGTTTTATTTTTGTTGGTTTAGAGTCTTTTATTTGAGTTTAGTTTCATATTTTAAGTTTGGTGTCAATTGCATGCTTTTGTTTTTCTTTTAATTTTCGAATTTGCATGTCCTTAGTCCCTTTTTGATCCTTAAAAATTCTAAGTTTGGTGTCCTCTTTGTGTTTTTCCTTTAAAATTTTCAAAAATTAGTGTTTGATTTTCTAAAAATTTTAAGTTTGGTGTCATTTTGTTGTTTTTCTCTTTCCTCATTTCAAAAAAAAAAAATCAAATCTTTTTCAAAATAATTTTCAATCATATCTTTTTAATTGCCAATTCCAAAATATTTTTAATTAGTTGATTGATTTAGTTTTCAATTTGTTTTGATTTTATTTTTCTTTTAGTTTTCGACATTTTATTTTATTTTCCTTTTGTTTTATTTTATTATTTTCGGTCATTTTAAAAAAAAAAATTTAATCTACTTGCAATCCATATTATTTCCCTTTCTCCATCATGGACCTAAGTGGAATTGAACAGTCCAGAAGGACTCTGGGGTCATATGCTAACCCCATTACAGCTGCATATGGGAGTAGCATCTGTATACCCCCATTAAAGCAAGCAGCTTTGAGCTAAATCCTCAACTCATTATCATAGTGCAGCAAAATTGCCAGTATTCGGATCTTCCACAGGAAGAACATACTGAGTTTCTGGCACAATTCTTACAAATTGCTGACACAGTACGTGATAAAGAGGTAGATCAGGATGTCTACAGACTATTACTGTTTCCATTTGCTGTAAAAGATCAAGCTAAGAGGTGGTTGAATAACCAACCTACAGCAAGCATAAAGACATGGAAACAGTTATCAGACAAATTCCTGAATCAATTTTACCCTCCAAAAAGGATGACACAGCTAAGGCTGGACATCCAAGGCTTTAAAACAAGAGGATAATGAATCCCTTTATAATGCCTGGGAGAGGTATAGAGGTATGCTAAGAAAATGCCCCTCTGAAATGTTTTCAGAGTGGGTACAGTTAGACATCTTCTACTATGGGCTTACAGAAAAAGCTCAGATGTCTTTAGACCACTCAGCTGGTGGATCTATACACATAAGGAAGACAATTGAAGAGGCTCAAGAGCTTATAGATACTGTTGCTAGAAATCAACATTTGTACTCTAGCAATGAGTTCTCTACAAAAGAGGAGGTTATGGCAGTAGCCACTGATCCCAATCCTCAAGAACAAATGGTTGATCTTAATCAGCAATTACACCTGATGACAAAACAGTTAGCAAAATTTAAAGAGATGCTCCAAGAAACTAAAATTGCTAACAAGAACATAGAATCACAGTTGAATCAGGCAAAACAGCAGTTATCTAAACAGATAACAGAAGAATGCCAAGCAGTTCGACTGCGGATTGGAAAGACATTGAATAACACTGCTCAAAGTAGCAAAAAGCCAATAAAGGAACAATTGACAGAGGATAACCAAACCACTGTCCAAAATCCCTCTGAGGACAGTAAGGGCCCAGAGAGGAATACTCTTGGCGTTCAAACGCCAGAAAGGGTGGGAAAGCTGGCGTTAAACGCCCATTCCTTGTCTAGTTCTGGCGTTCAAACGCCAGAAAAGGGGGAAAAGTTGGCGTTAAACGCCCATTCTTCACCCAATCCTGGCGTTCAAACGCCAATGGGGAATCAGACACCTGAGAGTGCTGATAGTAACCCCTCTAAAAAGGCTTCTCCAACCACCTCTGTAAGGAATAAACCTGTAGCAACTAAGGTTGAAGAATATAAAGCCAAGATGCCTTATCCTCAGAAACTCCGCCAAGCGGAACAGGATAAGCAATTTGCCCACTTTGCAGACTATCTAAGGACTCTTGAAATAAAGATTCCGTTTGCAGAGGCACTTGAGCAAATACCTTCTTATGCTAAGTTCATGAAAGAGATCTTAAGTCATAAGAAGGATTGGAGAGAAACTGAAAAAGTTTTTCTCACTGAAGAATGCATTGCAGTCATATTAAAGAGCTTACCAGAGAAGCTTAAAGATCCTAGAAACTTTATGATACCATGCACATTAGAGGGTACTTGTACCAAGAAAGCTCTATGTGATCTTGGGGCAAGTATCAACCTAATACCTGCATCCACTATCAGAAAGCTTGGCTTGACTGAAGAAGTCAAACCAACCAGGATATGTCTCCAACTTGCTGATGGCTCCATTAAATACCCATCAGGCATAATTGAGGACATGATTGTCAAGGTTGGCCCATTTGCCTTTCCCACTGACTTTGTAGTGCTGTAAATGGAGGAGCACAAGAGTGCAACTCTCATTCTAGGAAGACCTTTCCTAGCAACTGGACGGACCCTCATTGATGTCCAAAAAGGGGAATTAACCCTGAGAGTCAATGAGGATGAGTTCAAGTTGAATGTTGTCAAAGCTATGCATCCAGACACATCAAATGACTGCATGAGCACTGATATTATTGACTCTTTGGTGGAGGAGGTCAATATGACTGAAAGTCTTGAATCAGAGCTAGATGACATCTTTAAAGATGTTCAGCCGGATCTGGAGGAACTAAAGGAAATAAAGAAATTCTGAAAATTCCTCAGGAAGGAGATAAGCCTCCTAAAACCGAGCTCAAGCCACTACCACCATCCCTGAATATACATTTCTGGGAGAAGGTGACACTTTTCCTGTGATCATAAGCTCTGCTCTAAATCCACAGGAAGAGGAAACACTAATTCAAGTGCTAAGGACACACAAGACAGCTCTTGGGTGGTCCATAAGTGATCTTAAGGGCATTAGCCCAGCAGATGCATGCACAAGATCCTATTGGAGGATGATGCTAAGCCAGTGGTTCAACCACAAAGGCGGCTAAATCCAGCCATGAAGGAGGTGGTGCAGAAAGAGGTCACTAGTTACTAGAGGCTGGGATTATTTACCCTATTTCTGATAGCCCCTGGGTGAGCCCTGTCCACATTGTCCCCAAGAAGGGAGGCATGACAGTGGTTCATAATGAAAGAATGAACTAGTTCCTACAAGAACAGTTACAGGGTGGCGCATGTGTATTGACTACAGAAGGCTCAATACAGTCACCAGAAAGGATTATTTTCCTTTACCATTCATAGACCAGATGCTAGAGAGACTAGCAGGTCATGAATACTACTGCTTTTTGGACGGCTACTCAGGTTACAACCAAATTGCAGTAGATCCTCAGGACCAAGAAAAACAGCATTTACATGTCCTTCTGGAGTATTTGCCTACAGAAGGATGCCTTTTGGTCTGTGCAATGCACCTGCAACCTTTCAGAGGTGCATGCTCTCTATCTTCTCAGATATGGTAGAGAAATTTCTGGAAGTCTTCATGGATGACTTTTCAGTATTTGGAGACTCATTCAGCTCCTGCCTTAACCATCTAGCACTTGCTCTGAAAAGATGCCAAGAGACCAACCTAGTTTTAAACTGGGAAAAATGTCACTTTATGGTGACTGAAGGAATTGTCCTTGGGCATAAAATTTCAAACAAAGGAATAGAGGTGGATCAAGCTAAAGTTGAAGTAATTGAAAAATTACCACCACCTACTAATGTTAAGGCAATTAGAAGCTTTCTGGGGCATGCAGGATTCTACAGAAGGTTTATAAAGGATTTTTCAAAAATTGCCAAACCTCTGAGTAATCTGCTAGCTGCTGACACTCCATTTATTTTTTATAATGAGTGTCTGCAGGCGTTTGAAACTCTGAAAGCTAAACTGGTCACAGCACCAGTCATCTCTGCACCAGACTGGACATTACCATTTGAACTAATGTGTGATGCCAGTGACCATGCCATTGGTGCAGTACTGGGACAAAGGCATGGTAAGCTTCTGCACATCATTTATTATGGCAGCCGTATTCTAAATGATGCACAGAAGAACTACACAACCACAGAAAAGGAGCTACTTGCAGTGGTTTATGCCATTGACAAGTTCAGATCTTATTTAGTAGGATCAAAAGTGATTGTGTACACTGACCATGCTGCTCTTAAATATCTACTCATAAAGCAGGATTCAAAACCCAGGCTCATAAGATGGGTGTTGCTTCTGCAAGAGTTTGATATAGAAATAAGAGACAGAAAAGGGATAGAGAATCAAGTAGCTGATCACCTGTCCCGGATAGAACCAGTAGCAGGAGCATCCCTCCCTCCTACTGAGATCTCTAAAACCTTTCCGAATGAGCAATTGTTTGCTATTCAGGAAGCTCCGTGGCTTGGAGACAGTGCAAACTATAAGACTCAAGGTTCTCCTTCTGTAACCATGGAGAGGAAGCATGAAGAGCTTCTCTCAAAACAAAGTCAAACAAAGCCCCCACAGTCAAACTCTAAGTTTGGTGTTGGGAGGTCACAACCAAATTCTAAGTTTGGTGTTGGAGAGATTCCAACATTGCTCTAAGTATCCGTGAGGCTCCATGAGAGCCCACAGTCAAGCTACTGACATTAAAGAAGCGCTTGTTGGGAGGCAACCCAATGTTATATTTATTATTTTCCCTTGTTATTTTATGTTTTCTATAGGTTGATGATCATGGAAAGTCACAAAATCAATTGAAAAAGCAGAAACAGAATTAAAAATAGAAAGAAATACAGCACACCCTGGAGGAAAACTTGCTGGCGTTTAAACGCCAGTAAAGGTAGCAAATGGGCGTTTAACGCCCAGTCTGGCACCATTCTGGGCGTTTAACGCCAGAAAGGAGCACCAGACTGGCGTTAAACGCCAGGAATAGGCACCAAGCTGGCGTTAAACGCCAGAAATGGGCACCAGCCCGGCGTTTAACGCCAGGATTGGTAGAAGGAGCATTTTTGCTCGCCACTTGGTGCAAGGATGAATTATCCTTGACACCTCAGGATCTGTGGACCCCACAAGATCCCCACCTATCCCACCACTCTCTCTCTTCTTCCTTCTTTTTCTCGAGGACGAGTAAACCTTCTAAGTTTGGTGTGGTAAAAGCGTTGCTTTTTGTTTCTCCATAACCATTTATGGCACCTAAGGCCGGAGAAACCTCTAGAAAGAGGAAAGGGAAGGCAAAAGCTTCCACCTCCGAGCCATGGGAGATGGAGAGATTCATCTCAAGGGATGCACTTTCCTCCACAAAACTATTGGGAGCAAATCAACACCTCCCTAGGAGAATTGAGTTCCAACATGGGACAACTAAGGGTGTAGCACCAAGAACATTCCATCCTCCTCCATGAAATTAAAGAAGATCATAGAATCATGAGAGAGGAGCAACAAAGGCAAGGAAGAAACATTGAGGAGCTCAAGCACTCCATGAGATCTTCAAGAGGAAGAACAAGCCGCCATCATTAAGGTGGACCTGTTCTTTAATCTCCTTGTTCTTTATTTTCTATTTTTTGAATTTTTATGCTTATGTTTATCTATGTTTGTGTCTTATTACATGATTATTAATATCTTAGTGTCTATGCCTTAAAGCTATGAATGTCCTATGAATCCATCACCTTTCTTAAATGAAAAATGTTTTTATTACAAAAGAACAAGAAGTACAGGATTTCGAATTTATCTCTGAAACTAGTTGAATTAGTTTGATGTGGTGACAATACTTTTTGTTTTCTGAATGAATGCTTGAACAGTGCATATGTCTTTTGAATTTGTTGATTTAAGAATGTTAAAATTGTTGGCTCTTGAAAGAATGAGGGAAAAGGAGAACTGTTATTGAGGATCTGAAAAATCATCAAATTGATTCTTGAAGCAAGAAAAAGCAGTGATTCAAAAATCTGAAAGAGGAAAAAAAAACGAAAAAAAATAGAAAAGAAAAAAAAAACAAAAAAAGGAGAAATAAAGTTGTGATCCAAGGCAAAAAGAGTGTGCTTAAGAACCCTGGACACCTCTAAATGGGGACTCTAGCAAAGCTGAGTCACAATCTGAAAAGGTTCACCCAAGTATGTGTCTGTGGCATGTATGTATCCGGTGGTAATACTGGAAGACAGAGTGCTTTGGGCCACAGCCAAGACTCATAAAATAGCTATGTTCAAGAATCATTATACTTAACTAGGAGAATCAATAACACTATCTGAGTTCTGAGTTCCTATGGATGCCAATCATTCTGAACTTCAAAGGATAAAGCGAGATGCCAAAACTGTTCGGAAGCAAAAAGCTAATAGTCCCGCTCATCTAATTGGAGCTAAGTTTCTTTGATATTTTGGAGTCTATAGTATATTCTCTTCTTTTTATTCTATTTTGATTTTCAGTTGCTTGGGGACAAGCAACAATTTAAGTTTGGTGTTGTGATGAGCGGATAATTTATACGCTTTTTGGCATTATTTTCAGTATGTTTTTAGTATGTTTTAATTAGTTTTTATTATATTTTTATTAGTTTTTAGTTAAAATTCACTTTTCTGGACTTTACTATGAGTTTGTGTGTTTTTCTATGATTTTAGATATTTTCTGGCTGAAATTGAGGGTCCTGAGCAAAAATCTGATTCAGAGGCTGAAAAGGACTGCAGATGCTGTTGGATTCTGACCTTCCTGCACTCGAAGTGGATTTTCTGGAGCTACAAAAACCCAATTGGCGCGCTCTTAACGGCGTTGGAAAGTAGACATCCTGGGCTTTCCAGCAATGTATAATAGTCCATACTTTGCCCGAGATTTGATGGCCCAAACTGGCGTTGCAACTCAGCTTCAGAATTCCCAGCGTTTAACGCTGGAACTGGCATAAAAATTGGAGTTAAACGCCCAAACTGGCATAAAAGCTGGCGTTTAACTCCAGAAAAAGTCTCTACACATGAAAGCTTCAATGCTCAGCCCAAGCACACACTAAGTGGACCCAAAAGTGGATTTTTACGTCATTTACTCATTTCTGTATACCCTAGGTTACTAGTTCACTATTAATAGGATCTTTTGACATTGTATCTGTACCTCATGACACTTTACACATTTCTTTGTGTACTTCCTACGGCATGAGTCTCTAAACCCCATGGTTGGGGGTGAGGAGCTCTGCTGTGTCTTGATGGATTAATGCAATTACTACTGTTTTTCATTCAATCATGCTTGCTTCCATTCTAAGATATCACTTGTTCTTAACCCTGATGAATGTGATGATCCATGACACTCATCATCATTCTCAACTATGAATGTGTGCCTGACAACCACCTCCGTTCTACCTTAGATTAAGTAGATATCTCTTGGATTCCTTAATCAGAATCTTCGTGGTATAAGCTAGAATTGATGGCGGCATTCAAGAGAATCAGGAAGGTCTAAACCTTGTCTGTGGTATTCTGAGTAGGATTCAATGATTGAATGACTGTGACGAGCTTCAAACTCCTGAAGGCTGGGCGTTAGTGACAGACGCAAAAGAATCACTGGATTCTATTCCAACCTGATTGAGAACCGACAGATGAATAGCCGTGCCGTGACAGGGTGCGTTGAACATTTTCACTGAGAGGATGGGAGGTAGCCATTGACAACGGTGAAACCCTACATACAGCTTGCCATGGAAAGAGCCTTGCGTGCTTGAAGAAGAAGACAGTAGGAAAAAAGAGATTTAGAAGATAGAGCATCTCCAAAACCTCAACCTGTTCTCCATTTCTACAAAACAAGTACTTATTTCATGTTCTTTTGCTTTTTACAATCAACCCTGATAATTATTGATATCCTGACTAAGAGTTACAAGATAACCATAGCTTGCTTCAAGCCGACAATCTCCGTGGGATCGACCCTTACTCACATAAGGTATTACTTGGACGACCCAGTGCACTTGCTGGTTAGTTGTGCGGAATTGCAAAAGTGTGATTGCAATTTCGTGCACCAAGTTTTTGGTGCCGTTGCCGGGGATTGTTCGAGTTTGGACAACTGACGGCTTATCTTGTTGCTTAGATTAGGACTGTTTTATTTTTGTTGGTTTAGAGTCTTTTATTTGAGTTTAGTTTCATATTTTAAGTTTGGTGTCAATTGCATGCTTTTGTTTTTCTTTTAATTTTCGAATTTGCATGTCCTTAGTCCCTTTTTGATCCTTAAAAATTCTAAGTTTGGTGTCCTCTTTGTGTTTTTCCTTTAAAATTTTCAAAAATTATTGTTTGATTTTCTAAAATTTTTAAGTTTGGTGTCATTTTGTTGTTTTTCTCTTTCCTCATTTCATAAAAAAAATCAAATCTTTTTCAAAATAATTTTCAATCATATCTTTTTAATTGCCAATTCCAAAATCTTTTTAATTAGTTGATTGATTTAGTTTTCAATTTGTTTTGATTTTATTTTTCTTTTAGTTTTCGACATTTTATTTTATTTTCCTTTTGTTTTATTTTATTATTTTCGGTCATTTTAAAAAAAAAATTTAATCTACTTGCAATCCATATTATTTCCCTTTCTCCATCATGGACCTAAGTGGAATTGAACAGTCCAGAAGGACTCTGGGGTCATATGCTAACCCCATTACAGCTGCATATGGGAGTAGCATCTGTATACCTCCCATTAAAGCAAGCAGCTTTGAGCTAAATCCTCAACTCATTATCATAGTGCAGCAAAATTGCCAGTATTCGGATCTTCCACAGGAAGAACCTACTGAGTTTCTGGCACAATTCTTACAAATTGCTGACACAGTACGTGATAAAGAGGTAGATCAGGATGTCTACAGACTATTACTGTTTCCATTTGCTGTAAAAGATCAAGCTAAGAGGTGGTTGAATAACCAACCTACAGCAAGCATAAAGACATGGAAACAGTTATCAGACAAATTCCTGAATCAATTTTACCCTCCAAAAAGGATGACACAGCTAAGGCTGGACATCCAAGGCTTTAAACAAGAGGATAATGAATCCCTTTATAATGCCTGGGAGAGGTATAGAGGTATGCTAAGAAAATGCCCCTCTGAAATGTTTTCAGAGTGGGTACAGTTAGACATCTTCTACTATGGGCTTACAGAAAAAGCTCAGATGTCTTTAGACCACTCAGCTGGTGGATCTATACACATAAGGAAGACAATTGAAGAGGCTCAAGAGCTTATAGATACTGTTGCTAGAAATCAACATTTGTACTCTAGCAATGAGTTCTCTACAAAAGAGGAGGTTATGGCAGTAGCCACTGATCCCAATCCTCAAGAACAGATGGTTGAGCTTAATCAGCAATTACACCTGATGACAAAACAGTTAGCAAAATTTAAAGAGATGCTCCAAGAAACTAAAATTGCTAACAAGAACATAGAATCACAGTTGAATCACGCAAAACAGCAGTTATCTAAATAGATAACAGAAGAATGCCAAGCAGTTCGACTGCGGATTGGAAAGACATTGAATAACACTGCTCAAAGTAGCAAAAAGCCAATAAAGGAACAATTGACAGAGGATAACCAAACCACTGTCCAAAATCCCTCTGAGGACAGTAAGGGCCCAGAGAGGAATACTCTTGGCGTTCAAACGCAAGAAAGGGGGGAAAGCTGGCGTTAAACGCCCATTCCTTGCCTAGTTCTGGCGTTCAAACACCAGAAAAGGGGGAAAAGTTGGCGTTAAACGCCCATTCTTCACCCAATCCTGGCGTTCAAACGCCAATGGGGAATCAAACACCTGAGAGTGCTGATAGTAACCCCTCTAAAAAGGCTTCTCCAACCACCTCTGTAAGGAATAAACCTGTAGCAACTAAGGTTGAAGAATATAAAGCCAAGATGCCTTATCCTCAGAAACTCTGCCAAGCGGAACAGGATAAGCAATTTGCCCGCTTTGCAGACTATCTAAGGACTCTTGAAATAAAGATTCCGTTTGCAGAGGCACTTGAGCAAATACCTTCTTATGCTAAGTTCATGAAAGAGATCTTAAGTCATAAGAAGGATTGGAGAGAAACTGAAAAAGTTTTTCTCACTGAAGAATGCATTGCAGTCATATTAAAGAGCTTACCAGAGAAGCTTAAAGATCCTGGAAACTTTATGATACCATGCACATTAGAGGGTACTTGTACCAAGAAAGCTCTATGTGATCTTGGGGCAAGTATCAACCCAATACCTGCATCCACTATCAGAAAGCTTGGCTTGACTGAAGAAGTCAAACCAACCAGGATATGTCTCCAACTTGCTGATGGCTCCATTAAATACCCATCAGGCATAATTGAGGACATGATTGTCAAGGTTGGCCCATTTGCCTTTCCCACTGACTTTGTAGTGCTGGAAATGGAGGAGCACAAGAGTGCAACTCTCATTCTAGGAAGACCTTTCTTAGCAACTGGACGGACCCTCATTGATGTCCAAAAAGGGGAATTAACCCTGAGAGTCAATGAGGATGAGTTCAAGTTGAATGTTGTCAAAGCTATGCAGCATCCAGACACATCAAATGACTGCATGAGCACTGATATTATTGACTCTTTGGTGGAGGAGGTCAATATGACTGAAAGTCTTGAATCAGAGCTAGATGACATCTTTAAAGATGTTCAGCCGGATCTGGAGGAACTAAAGGAAATAAAAGAAATTCTGAAAATTCCTCAGGAAGGAGATAAGCCTCCTAAAACCGAGCTCAAGCCACTACCACCATCCCTGAAATATGCATTTCTGGGAGAAGGTGACACTTTTCCTGTGATCATAAGCTCTGCTCTAAATCCACAGGAAGAGGAAGCACTAATTCAAGTGCTAAGGACACACAAGACAGCTCTTGGGTGGTCCATAAGTGATCTTAAGGGCATTAGCCCAGCAAGATGCATGCACAAGATCCTATTGGAGGATGATGCTAAGCCAGTGGTTCAACCACAAAGGCGGCTAAATCCAGCCATGAAGGAGGTGGTGCAGAAAGAGGTCACTAAGTTACTAGAGGCTGGGATTATTTACCCTATTTCTGATAGCCCTTGGGTGAGCCCTGTCCACGTTGTCCCCAAGAAGGGAGGCATGACAGTGGTTCATAATGAAAAGAATGAACTAGTTCCTACAAGAACAGTTACAGGGTGGCGCATGTGTATTGACTACAGAAGGCTCAATACAGTCACCAGAAAGGATCATTTTCCTTTACCATTCATAGACCAGATGCTAGAGAGACTAGCAAGTCATGAATACTACTGCTTTTTGGACGGCTACTCAGGTTACAACCAAATTGCAGTAGATCCTCAGGACCAAGAGAAAACAGCATTTACATGTCCTTCTGGAGTATTTGCCTACAGAAGGATGCCTTTTGGTCTGTGCAATGCACCTGCAACCTTTCAGATGTGCATGCTCTCTATCTTCTCAGATATGGTAGAGAAATTTCTGGAAGTCTTCATGGATGACTTTTCAGTATTTGGAGACTCATTCAGCTCCTGCCTTAACCATCTAGCACTTGTTCTGAAAAGATGCCAAGAGACCAACCTAGTTTTAAACTGGGAAAAATGTCACTTTATGGTGACTGAAGGAATTGTCCTTGGGCATAAAATTTCAAACAAAGGAATAGAGGTGGATCAAGCTAAAGTTGAAGTAATTGAAAAATTACCACCACCTACTAATGTTAAGGCAATTAGAAGCTTTCTGGGCATGCAGGATTCTATAGAAGGTTTATAAAGGATTTTTCAAAAATTGCCAAACCTCTGAGTAATCTGCTAGCTGCTGACACTCCATTTATTTTTGATAATGAGTGTCTGCAGGCGTTTGAAACTCTGAAAGCTAAGCTGGTCACAGCACCAGTCATCTCTGCACCGGACTGGACATTACCATTTGAACTAATGTGTGATGCCAGTGACCATGCCATTGGTGCAGTACTGGGACAAAGGCATGGTAAGCTTCTGCACATCATTTATTATGGCAGCCGTATTCTAAATGATGCACAGAAGAACTACACAACCACAAAAAAGGAGCTACTTGCAGTGGTTTATGCCATTGACAAGTTCAGATCTTATTTAGTAGGATCAAAAGTGATTGTGTACACTGACCATGCTGCTCTTAAATATCTACTCATAAAGCAGGATTCAAAACCCAGGCTCATAAGATGGGTGTTGCTTCTGCAAGAGTTTGATATAGAAATAAGAGACAGAAAAGGGACAGAGAATCAAGTAGCTGATCACCTGTCCCGGATAGAACCAGTAGCAGGAGCATCCCTCCCTCCTACTGAGATCTCTAAAACCTTTCCGAATGAGCAATTGTTTGCTATTCAGGAAGCTCCGTGGCTTGGAGACAGTGCAAACTATAAGACTCAAGGTTCTCCTTCTGTAACCATGGAGAGGAAGCATGAAGAGCTTCTCTCGAAACAAAGTCAAACAGAGCCCCCACAGTCAAACTCTAAGTTTGGTGTTGGGAGGTCACAACCAAACTCTAAGTTTGGTGTTGGAGAGTTTCCAACATTGCTCTGAGTATCCGTGAGGCTCCATGAGAGCCCACAGTCAAGCTACTAACATTAAAGAAGCGCTTGTTGGGAGGCAACCCAATGTTATATTTATTATTTTCCCTTGTTATTTTATGTTTTCTATAGGTTGATGATCATGGAAAGTCACAAAATCAATTGAAAAAGCAGAAACAGAATGAAAAATAGAAAGAAATACAGCACACCCTAGAGGAAAACTTGCTGGCATTTAAACGCCAGTAAAGGCAGCAAATGGGCGTTTAACGCCCAGTCTGGCACCATTCTGGGCATTTAACGCCAGAAAGGAGCACCAGACTGGCGTTAAACACCAGGAATGGGCACCAAGCTGGCGTTAAACGCCAGAAATGGGCACCAGCCCGGCGTTTAACGCCAGGATTGGTAGAAGGAGCATTTTTGCTCGCCACTTGGTGCAGGGATGAATTATCCTTGACACCTCAGGATCTGTGGACCCCACAGGATCCCCACCTATCCCACCACTCTCTCTCTTCTTCCTTCTTTTTCTCGAAGACGAGTAAACCTTCTAAGTTTGGTGTGGTAAAAGCGTTGCTTTTTGTTTCTCCATAACCATTTATGGCACCTAAGGCTGGAGAAACCTCTAGAAAGAGGAAAGGGAAGGCAAAAGCTTCCACCTCCGAGCCATGGGAGATGGAGAGATTTATCTCAAGGGATGCACTTTCCTCCACAAAATTATTGGGAGCAAATCAACACCTCCGTAGGAGAATTGAGTTCCAACATGGGACAACTAAGGGTGGAGCACCAAGAACATTCCATCCTCCTCCATGAAATTAAAGAAGATCATAGAATCATGAGAGAGGAGCAACAAAGGCAAGGAAGAAACATTGAGGAGCTCAAGCACTCCATGAGATCTTCAAGAGGAAGAACAAGCCGCCATCACTAAGGTGGACCTGTTCTTTAATCTCCTTGTTCTTTATTTTCTATTTTTCGAATTTTTATGCTTATGTTTATCTATGTTTGTGTCTTATTACATGATTATTAATATCTTAGTGTCTATGCCTTAAAGCTATAAATGTCCTATGAATCCATCACCTTTCTTAAATAAAAAATGTTTTTATTACAAAAGAACAAGAAGTACAGGATTTCGAATTTATCTCTGAAACTAGTTGAATTAGTTTGATGTGGTGACAATACTTTTTGTTTTCTGAATGAATGCTTGAACAGTGCATATGTCTTTTGAATTTGTTGATTTAATAATGTTAAAATTGTTGGCTCTTGAAAGAATGAGGGAAAAGGAGAACTATTATTGAGGATCTGAAAAATCATCAAATTGATTCTTGAAGCAAGAAAAAGCAGTGATTCAAAAATCTGAAAGAGGAAAAAAAACGAAAAAAATAGAAAAGAAAAAAAACAAAAAAAAGGAGAAATAAAGTTGTGATCCAAGGCAAAAAGAGTGTGCTTAAGAACCCTGGACACCTCTAAATGGGGACTCTAGCAAAGCTGAGTCACAATCTGAAAAGGTTCACCCAAGTATGTGTCTGTGGCATGTATGTATCCGGTGGTAATACTGGAAGACAGAGTGCTTTGGGCCACAGCCAAGACTCATAAAATAGCTATGTTCAAGAATCATTATACTTAACTAGGAGAATCAATAACACTATCTGAGTTTTGAGTTCCTATGGATGCCAATCATTCTGAACTTCAAAGGATAAAGCGAGATGCCAAAACTGTTCGGAAGCAAAAAGCTAATAGTCCCGCTCATCTAATTGGAGCTAAGTTTCTTTGATATTTTGGAGTCTATAGTATATTCTCTTCTTTTTATTCTATTTTGATTTTCAGTTGCTTGGGGACAAGCAACAATTTAAGTTTGGTGTTGTGATGAGCGGATAATTTATACGCTTTTTGGCATTGTTTTTTAGTATATTTTTAGTATGTTTTAATTAGTTTTTATTATATTTTTATTAGTTTTTAGTTAAAATTCACTTTTCTGGACTTTACTATGAGTTTGTGTATTTTTCTGTGATTTCAGGTATTTTCTGGCTGAAATTGAGGGTCCTGAGCAAAAATCTGATTCAGAGGCTGAAAAGGACTGCAGATGCTGTTGGATTCTGACCTCCCTGCACTCGAAGTGGATTTTCTGGAGCTATAGAAACCCAATTGGCGCGCTCTCAACGGCGTTGGAAAGTAGACATCCTGGGCTTTCCAGCAATGTATAATAGTTCATATTTTGCCCGAGATTTGATGGCCCAAACCGGCGTTGCAAATCAACTTCAGAATTCCCAGCGTTTAACGCTGGAACTGGCATAAAAATTGGAGTTAAACGCCCAAACTGGCATAAAAGCTGGCGTTTAACTCCAGAAAAAGTCTCTACACATGAAAGCTTCAATGCTCAGCCCAAGCACACACTAAGTGGACCCAGAAGTGGATTTTTACGTCATTTACTCATTTCTGTATACCCTAGGTTACTAGTTCACTATTAATAGGATCTTTTGGCATGACAAGAAGTTGTCATCCAGAGTCTTTGAGCCAGGACAAAAAGTTCCGCTCTTCAACTCTAGGCTCAGACTATTCCCAGAAAAACTTAAATCCCGGTGGAGGGGCCCATATGTGATTACAGGAGTCTCACCATATGGATATGTTGAGCTTCAGGATATTGATTCTGACAAAAAGTTCATTATTAATGGACAGAGAATCAAACATTATCTTGAAAGCAATTTTGAGTAGGAATGCTCAAAACTGAGGCTTGAATGAGTCTCAGTAAAGGTCCAGCTAAAGACAATAAAGAAGTGCTTGCTGGGAGGCAACCCAGTCATTAGCAGGTTATCTGTTTTATTTAATAGTTTGACACATATTCTTCAAGGTTGATCATCGAAATTGAAGGAATTCACAGAGTTACAGAAGGATTCAGTGCAAAAAGCAGAGAAAAGGAGCTTGCTGGCAAGAAAACGCCAGTAAGGGGTACTCTGGGCGTTTAACGCCAGAAAAGGTACCATTTTGGGCGTTAAACGCTAGAATGGGTACCATTCTGGGCGTTTAACGCCAGAATTGCAGCGTCCTGGGCGTTCAGCAAAATGCCCAGTGATGAAAGGTTTCTGGCGTTTAACGCCAGCCAGGGTACCTGGCTGGGTGTTAAACGCCCATAATGGCCACCAATTGGGCGTTAAACGCCCGGAATGGTAGGGGACAGAGATTTTGCTTTCCACTTCAAATTTTTTCAAACTTTCTTATTTTGATCCATAATTTTCTGCATAAACACATTACAAACTTTCATTATTCACCTTCAAATTTCAAAAATTAAACAATTTTCTAAATCATTCTTCAAATCTCTTTCAAATCCTTTCCAAATCTTCTTCAAAAACTCAAATATCTTCTCAAATCTCCTTCAAAATTTTCGAAATCTCTCCCCCTCCCTTATAAATACACGTTCGGCCATACCCCTCTCCCCACCATTCGAATTTGCTCTCCTCCTCTCTCTCCTCTTTCCTTTATTTTGCTTGAGGGCAAGCAAACCTCTAAGTTTGGTGTGCTTTTCCGTGATCACTAAGCCAAGATTTATTAAGATCATGACTCCTAAGGGAAAACAAACTAATTCAAAATGCAAGAAAGAGAATAATCCAAAGAATATTTGGAGTTAAGAGAAGTTCTTAACCAAAGAACATGCAGACCATTACCACAAAATAATGGGTCTAAGGTCAATGATCCCGGAAGTTAAATTCTATTTGAAAGAAGACGAATATCCGGAGATCCAAGAGCAAATTCGAAACAGAGGATGGGAAGTTCTAACCAACCCTGAGACAAAGGTTGGAAGAAACATGGTTCAGGAATTCTACTCAAATATGTGGCTAACAGATAAGCAGAGAATGACTGGAACTGCTTTTCATACCTACAGAACCATGGTCAGAGGGAGAATTATTTACTTCCATCTGGACAAAATAAGAGAGGTCTTCAAGTTACCTCAACTACAAGATGGTCCTGAATCCTTTAATAGGAGAATGGTGAGAGTAGATAAGGGGTTGGATCAAGTTCTAGAGGACATATGCCTCCCTGGAACTAAGTGGACAACCAATTCAAAAGGTGTCCCAAACCAACTCAAAAGGGGAGATCTCAAACCAATTGCAAGAGGTTGGCTAGACTTCATTGGGCGTTCTATATTGCCCACTACCAACCGTTCTGAGGTCACGGTCAAGAAAGTAGTGATGATTCATTGCATTATGCTCGGAAAAGAAGTAGAGATTCATCATCTGATTGCTTGTGAGATTTACACAATTGCAAACAAGAACTCCACTGAAGCCAAACTGGCTTACCCAAGATTAATCTCTTTGCTATGTAAAGATGATGGGGTGAGGATGGGAGTAGATGAATTCATCCCAATTGAACATCCAATCACCAAGAAGTCAATGGAAGGACAAATGCAAGATAACTCTATCAAAAGGAGGGCACAGGAATTCCTCCCTGAACTCCTGAAATTGACTACTGGGCCAGCTTAGAAGCATCTGTTGCCAAGTTGCAAGAAACTATGGAACAAATTAAGGAAGAACAGCAGAATCAAAACTGCATGCTCTGCAAATTGCTGAAGGAACAAGAGAAGCAAGGGCGTGAGCTACAGGAGCTGAAGTGCCAGAAGTTCTCCCTTGAAGGGTCAAATACCCCACAAGTTGAGGGAGCATCCACTTCTCAAAATCAAGGTTGTTGAGTGATAAACCCCATTTGTAGGGTTTATCTTGTGCTTGATTTAAGGGATTTTATGACCTTTTACCCACATTTATCCATTGAAATAGCATGGTTTTATAACTTCTCCTTTAATTGTGCTTAAGAGTGAAAACATGCTTTTTAGGACTTAAAATAGCTAAATCTAATTCTCCTTGATTCCATTAGATGCCTTGATATGTTTGCTAAATGATTTCAGATTTAGGAGGCAAGGATTGGACCAAGGGAATGAAGGAAAAGCATGAAAAGTTGGAGAACTCATGAAGAAATGAAAGAACCGGAAAGCTGTCAAGTCGACCTCTTTGCACTTAAATGACCATAACTTGAGCTACAGAGATCCAAATGATGCGGTTTTAGTTGGGTTGGAAAGCTAACATCCGGAGCTTCGAAATGATATAAGATTTGCTATGGTTGAACCGTGCATGGTGACGCGTACGCGCATAGTACGCGCACGCGCCGTTGCTGCCACCTGGTTCACTTAAAGCAAAACGTGGCCAGCGAATTCTAAAGCCTTGTGGGTCCAATCCAACTCATTTCTGATGCTATTTAACCCAAGAAATGAAGAGGGAAACACTTGTTAGTTACCATTAGTTTTCGTTTAGCTTAGTTTAGTAGTTAGAAGTAGTTTCTAGAGAGAGAAGCTCTCACTTCTCTCTAGAATTAGGATTAGGATTAGGTTTAGTTCTTAGATCTAGATTTTAATCTTTTCTTTCTTCTACTTCTACCTTTCAATTCCTTGTTGTTACATTCATCTTCCTCTATTCTTTTGTTGTAACTTCCTTTAGGTTGTTCTTGTATTTTGTTGTAGATCTACTTTTGTTTCTTCTACTTTCTTTCAATTCAATCAAGGTAATTCATAATAAATGTGTTTCTTTTGATTGTTGTTGTTAATTCCTTTCAATAATTGTTGTTAGATTTCGTTCTTGTTGTTGATTTACTATGCTTTCCTTTTATGCCTTCCAAGTGTTTGATGAAATGCTTGGTTGGATTCTAGAGTAGAGTTTTATGTTCTTGGCTTGGAAAGGTAACTTAGGAACTCTTGAGTTACTAATGTCCAAGTAATTGATGATTGGGATCCATTGACTCTAGTTCTCACTAATTGAATTAGTGGAGAGTTAGGACTTATGGACTAGGATTGATATAGCTCATTTGACTTTCCTTTACTACTAGTTAGAGGATGATTTAATGAGATTAATCCTTGCCAATTCTCATATTGTGGTTAGTGATTAGGATAGAGATCCTTGACCACCAACCCTTGCCAAGATCTTTTTAGCCATTAGTTTACTTTTTAGCATTTAACTTCCATGTTTCTTATCAAAACCCCAAAAATAACTCACAACCAATAACAAAACACTTCATTACAATTCCTAGGGAGAACGACCCGAGGTTCAATACTTCGGTTTATAAATTTAGGGGTTTGTACGAGTGACAAACAACTTTTTGTATGAAAGGATTATTGTTTGGTTTAGGAACTATACTTTACAACAAGAATTCATTAGTGAAATTCTAAACCGTCAAAAATCCAATCATCAAAATGGCGCCGTTGCCGGGGACTTGCAATGGTGTTATGTTATTGGTTATTGTGCATATGTGAATAGTGTGAATATCTTGCTTTTTTGTTTTGTTTGCTATTTGTAGAATTTTGTTTCTCTTGTTTTCTATTAGATTTTGATTTTTGTTTTCTCTTTTCACCATGAATTCTCATTTTGGCTATGAGTGTGATTACAACTATGTTGTAGGTGATGGAAGCCACAATGAAGATGTGTATCAAGGATGGGACAACCAAAGATGGGAGGAGCCATATGCATATGATCAATCCTCATGGCAACAACCTCCACCAATGCACTATGAAGAAGAGCCATTCTATGATGCATATCAATCTAATGGCTATGGTGAATCACCTTGTGACTTTCAAGAACCACCACCATATGCCTATGATCCATACCCTCAACATAACTCCCAACCATACTCACAAGCCCCTTCTTACCAACCACCTTCATATGACCCTAATCCATATCCACCATTCCAACAACCATATGAGCCATATGAACCACATATAGAGCCACCACCACTCCAACATCAATATTTTCAAGAGCCACCTCCAATAAATGAAAATTTTCAACCACAAGATAAATTTTACCTTCCACCACAACCTCACATGGAAGAATATTCATTTCCATCGATCCAAGAGTCATATAATCCCTATCATGATATCCAAGCGGAACAAGAGTCAAGGGATCATCTCAAGGAAGCATTGGATCAATTTCAAGCAACCATGGAGCATGTTGTGCAACAAGTGGAAAAAGTGGAGAATATTGAACCACCACAACTCTACCAAGAAGAACCATCTTCCTACTATGAACCCTTCCCCAAAATGATGAATCCTTCTACCCACCCCAATCTCTAATGGATGAAACCCTTGGTGTTCTTGTTCAAGGGCAAGAAGAGATGAAAAGGGATGTGCAAAATTTCACGGCCGCCTTGGATGCGGTAACAAATCAATTAGCCTCCCAATGCTTGAACACTCAAGGAACTCCCATGGCTACATGTGGAGAATCGAATGAAGAACATAGCATGAAGGAGAGATTGGAAACTCCGGTGGGAAATGAAGGAAGTTGCTTTGTATTGGAACAATTGGAGGAAGCTTTAATTGTTGAAGACAAGGAAGAAGTGGTAGAAGACTTAGGAGATGCGGAGCCTCCATGGGAACATAGAGTTGAAGAAAACCCCTCCAAGATGATTGAAATTGATGCTAGGGAGGAAAGTGCACACCTTCCAAGGCATATTCCATATGAAGACTTGGATGGGATAGAGAAAGAATTGAGCTCCCTTGGTAATGAAGATCAAGCATCAAGTCCTAATGGTGGAGAATCCTTTGAACTTGAAGAACCTTCTCCCGTTGGATTTGAAAGCGTTGAGGAGGTAAATTTTTCTCACCCTCCCTATTATGATTTTAGTAAAGGAAAAGGTTTAGATAAAATTGTTGAACAAAGGATTGAGATTAAGAGATCTTGTGAAGAGGTGGAAGTCCTTAGAAATAGAAGGATGAGGGTTGGTTATGCTTTGTCAAGATCGCTGGAAGCATCTTTGCCTAGGTTGTCATCTACCCCTTCACTTGAGTGGGTAAAATTCATTTCTATTAGCTTTATTGTACCACTTGAGTACGGCTTGCTTGAAACGGATGGTCAACTTAGGATTCTTTGTGGGATGAAGCGTAAGCGAAAGATGTTTCATGGTTGGCGTTGCAAATCAAGGCTCATTTTGGTTGATACTTCAAGAGTTGAATACAAAGGTGGGAATTGGGAATAGTGCTCAAATAGATGGGTCTAGGAGGATTGTTGGGCACTTCATAGAGAATTCATCTTGTTCACCACCCGGATGGACCAATAATGATGATCAACTTCTAGAAGGGTGTGAAAACAAAGTGTGGGATCCCGGATTAAAAAAAGAGGATCAACATTGGGAGCCCCAAGCTTGTGAAGAACTCCATCAACACTTGGCTCAACCCATAGGAAATCTTGGGGCACAATGGAGAACCAAGCATTGGTGGGAGTTCCAAGATGAGTACAAGCACAAGCCACCTTGAGGAGGAGCTCCCCATAAGTCCAACTTAAGGATAATAAATAAAAGTGCTAGGTGGGAGACACCCCACCATGGTAAATTCTTTTCATTTTCTCTTTTGTACATATTGATAGAATTAGTTTAATTTCATGTTTAGATTAGTTGGTAGAGTTTAATTGGTAGTTTAGTATGTTAAATAAGGTTTTATGGTATTTTGGTAGCTGTTTGGAGGTTTGGAATGCTTGTATTGGTGCAAAAAAAACATAGCAAAAAATTTTGAAAAAACAGAGCACCATCCACGCGTACGCGCACTGCGTGCGTACGCGTGCATCAAGCATTTTGAACCATCCACGCGAGCGCGCCATGCGTGCGTACGCGTGAATTGAGAAGTTCCACCCTCCATGCATTTTTCCAGAGAGTTGTGCCTGCGCCGCGCCAACGTTGTGCCTTTGGCACAAACCTATTTGCGCGCTCGCGCACATGACGCGTACGCGCCACTCTCGGAATAAGCCATCGACGCGGACGCACTCTGTACGCGTACGCGTCGCATCCATTACACCACCATCCGCGCTCACGCGCCATGCGTGTGTACGCGTGGATTTCCTTCCTTCACTACATTTCGTTTCTTCTCCTCTTTCTATTTCTTTCATTCTCCTTTCTTCTTCCCTCCTCCTACCCCTCATCCAACACTTCCAAACACCATGGATAACCATTTATTTTAGTTAGTTAATTAGTTAGTCGATTAGTTAGTTTTAGTTAGTTTTCATTTCATTTTTTCCTTTTCATTGTAAGTGTTGGATTGTTATTCTTGTTTACCATTAATTGCTGTTGAGTACTAAAAAGGGATGTTATCTTCACATCATTATGCTTACAATCTTTGTTGGATTCTATGTTGAGGTTATATTTTGCTACTTGGTTTTGAGTTTTTCATGCTTATCTTTTGAAAAATACCAAGTGATGAGAATTGCCTTCGAGCTTGTAACTCTTTTGAATTACATGTTGTAGCTAGCCACCATGTGATTTGAACTCTCTCTTTGAGTGGGCAATTTCTTGATGGATGTTATGCATTTACCTTAATGTATTGTATTTCATAATCATATGCATCCATATGTGTTTGGCTTGAATGCTTTCATGCTTCTTTAATGCTTGTTTTACCTTACAAGTTCACTTAAAGCATCTCAAGCATACTAGAATGAGTAAAGTGCATGCTTCTTTTGTGACATCGCCCTTTTATGCTAATGTGTGTTCTAAACCAAGTAATTTAGAATTCACACACTTATTTGTCATTAATGTCACACTAATTCACTCACTCAATTCTAGTGATTAGTACCTCATTCCAACAATGTATGCTTCCTTATTTTTATATCTTCTCATCTTATGGTGTTATATTTTTGTTTTTTCATGAACAATGCACCACAAGCAATAACGGAAGCAAGACTAAGAACACGCAGCAATCGCCGTACCCCCTCGCTCATCTTTGAATGCACCGAGGACGGTGTAAACTTTTAAGTGTGGGGAGGTCGTCCGACCGGTCGGCGATTTTGGGTGACAAGTTTCTAATTCCAACACTTTTGCATTTCATTCTAGGATTTTACGATTTTTTTTGCATTTTCTTATTTTTGCATATATATACATAATAAGCTTAGTCAAAATAATGAAATTTTTCAAGGATTTCTATCTATAGGACACCTCAATTGATTTGAGTGAAAAACTTTCTCATTAAACTTGCTTGAATTATATATATTATGGATCATGTTTTTGAGCTAAGAACACAAGCAAGTGAGTTTTGAGCCTAATGGTGTGGTTACATCTTATAACCACTTATTTTCCTTCTTGTGTGCATTATTCTCTTCCTATGATTGTAATCTTTGATTTGTTTGATTCTTTATGTCCATTATTTTGTGTATTCATGCATTTATATGATTGAGGCCATCATTTCGATTAGTTCACTTACCCAAATGGCCTACCTTTTATCAACCTTTGTTAGCCAACTTTGAGCCTACGCTTAACCCACTTATTCTTATTTTAGCACATTACAAGCCTTAAAGCGAAAAACAATAATTATCCCTTAATTTCGATCTTTGATTAGCTTAGGCTAGTGTATGTGAGTATCATTCAAGTGTGGGAACCTTGGGACATTGGGTGAATAAAAGGGTAGTTTTGTATTATTATTTGAAATATTGGGAATCGGGTATATGCTCATGTATTAATCAAATGTAAAACCTTATGCATTGATGCTTTTGTATAAAAAAAAAGAAAAAAATGAGAAAGACAAAATAAAAGAAAAAGAAAAAATAATATGGAAAATAAAAAAAAATAGAAAAAGAAAGAAAAAAAGAAAAGTAATAAAAAGGGGACAAAATGCCCCAAGTAAAGCAAAGTCCAATAAAGATCAATGCATAAGTGTTGTGAAATGAAAAGGAAATGCATGGGTATGTGGAAAAGTGAGGAATGGGTAGTTAGAGTAGAATTTAATTGTATAGGTTATTATATAGGTTAAGTGGAAAGTTTAAGCTTATCAAAGATTCAAATTCCAAGCTCACTTAACCAAATATGCATCCTACCTTGACCCTAACCCCATTACAACCTATGAAAAGACCTCATGATATATGTATGCATGCATGAAATATTTGTTGATTGTTAGAAGAAAAACAAATCTTAGAAAGCATGATTAGGAGAGAATTGAGAGAATCAACCTTAAACACTTGAGCGAATAGAGTGCAAACACATCCGGTGAGGGTTTGATGCTCAATTACATGTTTCCACCTATGATCATCTCTTCTCATGCAAGTTTGTAAAAATATTTAATAACTCAATTCAATTGTGGATTAGACTTGCTAGTCCTTAGCCCTTGTGCATATATGCTTCTTGGAAATTGATTTATTTTGACCAAGCAATTGCATTCATTTAGATAGTTGCATGTAGGTAGATTGCATTTAGTTAGTTTCCATTGAATAAATGTTGATGCCCTTTGCTTTCTCTTGGTTTAAGCATGAGGACATGCTTGATTTAAGTGTGGAGAGGTTGATAAACCCCATTTGTAGGGTTTATCTTGTGCTTGATTTAAGGGATTTTATGACCTTTTACCCACATTTATCCATTGAAATAGCATGGTTTTATAACTTCTCCTTTAATTGTGCTTAAGAGTGAAAACATGCTTTTTAGGACTTAAAATAGCTAAATCTAATTCTCCTTGATTCCATTAGATGCCTTGATATGTTTGCTAAGTTATTTCAGATTTAGGAGGCAAGGATTGGACCAAGGGAATGAAGGAAAAGCATGAAAAGTTGGAGAACTCATGAAGAAATGAAAGAACCGGAAAGCTGTCAAGCCGACCTCTTTGCACTTAAATGACCATACCTTGAGCTACAGAGATCCAAATGATGCAGTTTTAGTTGGGTTGGAAAGCTAACATTCGGGGCTTCGAAACGATATAAGATTTCCTATGGTTGAACCGCGCATGGTGACGTGTACGCGCATAGTACACGCACGCGCCGTTGCTGCCACCTGGTTCACTTAAAGCAAAACGTGGCCAGCAAATTCTAAAGCCTTGTGGATCCAATCCAACTCATTTCTGATGCTATTTAACCCAAGGAATGAAGAGGGAAACACATGTTAGTTACCATTAGTTTTAGTTTAGCTTAGTTTAGTAGTTAGAAGTAGTTTCTAGAGAGAGAAGCTCTCACTTCTCTCTAGAATTAGGATTAGGATTAGGTTTAGTTCTTAGATCTAGATTTTAATCTTTGCTTTCTTCTACTTCTACCTTTCAATTCCTTATTGTTACATTCATCTTCCTCTATTCTTTTGTTGTAACTTCCTTTAGGTTGTTCTTGTATTTTGTTGTAGATCTACTTTTGTTTCTTTTACTTTCTTTCAATTCAATCAAGGTAATTCATAATAAATGTGTTTCTTTTGATTGTTGTTGTTAATTCCTTTCAATAATTGTTGTTAGATTTCGTTCTTGTTGTTGATTTACTATGCTTTCCTTTTATGCCTTCCAAGTGTTTGATGAAATGCTTGGTTGGATTCTAGAGTAGAGTTTTATGTTCTTGACTTGGAAAGGTAACTTAGGAACTCTTGAGTTACTAATGTCCAAGTAATTGATGATTGGGATCCATTGACTCTAGTTCTCACTAATTGAATTAGTGGAGAGTTAGGACTTATGGACTAGGATTGATATAGCTCATTTGACTTTCCTTTACTACTAGTTAGAGGATGATTTAATGAGATTAATCCTTGCCAATTCTCATATTGTGGTTAGTGATTAGGATAGAGATCCTTGACCACCAACCCTTGCCAAGATCTTTTTAGCCATTAGTTTACTTTTTAGCATTTAACTTCCATGTTTCTTATCAAAACCCCAAAAATAACTCACAGCCAATAACAAAACACTTCATTACAATTCCTAGGGAGAACGACCCATGGTTCAATACTTCGGTTTATAAATTTAGGGGTTTGTACGAGTGACAAACAACTTTTTGTATGAAAGGATTATTGTTTGGTTTAGGAACTATACTTTACAACGAGAATTCATTAGTGAAATTCTAAACCATCAAAAATCCAATCATCATTGAGTCCTAATTCTGTGATAACCTCTATCATTAGGAGTCTATTTTAGAGTCATTTAAATTTTTGTTTTCTATTACTATTAGTCTTATCTTATATTTATTTTTGAGTCTTGTTCTTAATTCACGATTAATGAAATTTAAGGTTGATGTCTTAAAGCTATGAATGTCCTATGAATCCATCACCTCTCTTAAATGAAAAATGCTTTAATCATAAAAGGACAAGAAGTACAGGATTTTGAATTCATCTCTGAAACTAGTTGAATTAGTTTGATGTGGTGACAATACTTTTTATTTTCTGAATGAATGCTTGAACAGTGCATATGTCTTTTGAATTTTTTGATTAAAGAATGTTAAACTTGTTGGCTCTTGAAACAATGATGGAAAAGGAGAAATGTTATTGAGAATCTAAAAAATCATCAGATTGATTCTTGAAGCAAGAAAAAGCAGTGAATTCAAAAAAAAAGCAAGCAGAAAAAGCCAATAGCCCTTTTAAACAAAAAGGCAAGGGTAAAAATAAAAAGTGATCCAAGGCAAAAAGAGCATGCTTAAGAACCCTGGACACCTCTAATTGGGGACTCTAGCAAAGCTGAGTCACAATCTGAAAAGGTTTACCCAGTTATGTGTCTGTGGCATGTATGTATCCGGTGGTAATACTGGAAGACAGAGTGCTTTGGGCCACAGCCAAGACTCATAAAGTAGATGTGTTCAAGAATCATCATACTTAACTAGGAGAATCAATAACACTATCTGAATTCTGAGTTCCTATAGATGCTAATCATTCTAAACTGCAAAGGATAAAGTGAGATGCCAAAACTGTTCAAAGGCAAAAAGTTACTAGTCCCGCTCATCTAATTAGAGCTAAGTTTCATTGATATTTTGGAGTCTATAGTATGTTCTCTTCTTTTTATCCTATTTGATTTTCAGTTGCTTGGGGACAAGCAACAATTTAAGTTTGGTGTTGTGATGAGCGGATAATTTATACGCTTTTTGGCATTGTTTTCAGTATGTTTTTAGTAGATTTTAGTTAGTTTTTAGTATGTTTTTATTAGTTTTTATTTAAAATTCACTTTTCTGGGCTTTACTATGAGTTTGTGTGTTTCTCTGTGATTTCAGGTAATTTCTGGCTGAAATTGAGGGACCTGAGCAAAAATCTGATTCAGAGGCTGAAAAAGGACTGCAGATGCTGTTAGATTCTGACCTCCCTGCACTCGAAGTAAATTTTCTGGAGCTACGGAAGCCCAATTGGCGCGCTCTCAATTGCGTTGGATAGTAGACATCCTGGGCTTTCCAGAAATGTATAATAGTTTATACTTTGCCCGAGATTTGATGGCCCAAACTGGCGTTGCAAATCAGCTTCAGAATTCCCGGCGTTTAACGCCGGAACTGGCACAAAAATTGGAGTTAAACGCCCAAACTGGCACAAAAGCTGGCGTTTAACTCCAGGAAAAGTCTCTACACATGAAAGCTTCAATGCTCAGCCCAAGCACACACCAAGTGGACCCCGGAAGTGGATTTTTACGTCATTTACTCATTTCTGTATATCCTAGGTTACTAGTTCACTATAAATAGGATCTTTTGACATTGTATCTTTACCTCATGACACATTACACATTTCATATTGTATCTTCTACGGCATGAGTCTCTAAACCCCATGGTTGGGGGTGAGGAGCTCTACTGTGTCTTGATGGATTAATGCAATTACTACTGTTTCTCATTCAATCACGCTTGCTTCTATTCTAAGATACCACTTGTTCTTCAACCTGATGAATGTGATGATCCGTGAAACTCATCATCATTCTCACCTATGAACATGTGCCTGACAACCACCTCCGTTCTACCTTCGATTGAGTGTGTATCTCTTGGATTCCTTAAGCAGAATCTTCGTGGTATAAGCTAGAACCCATTGGCGGCCATTCTTGAGAATCCGGAAGGTCTAAACCTTGTCTGTGGTATTCTGAGTAGGATTCAGGGATTGAATGACTGTGACGAGCTTCAAACTCACGATTGTGGGACGTTAGTGACAGACGCAAAAGGATCAATGGATCCTATTCCAACATGATCGAGAACCGACAGATGATTAGCCGTGCTATGACAGAGCGCGTTGAACATTTTCACTGAGAGGACGGGAGGTAGCCATTGACAATAGTGAAACCCAACATACAGCTTGCCATGGAAGGAGCCTTGCGTGCATGAAGAAGAAGACAGTAGGAAAGCAGAGATTCAGAAGATGGAGCGTCTCTAAAACCTCAACATGTTTTCCATTACTGCAAAACAAGTATTTATTTCATGTTCTTTTACTTTTTACAACCAAATCTGAGAATTATTGATATCCTGACTAAGAGTTACAAGATAACCATAGCTTGCTTCAAGCCGACAATCTCCGTGGGATCGACCCTTACTCACGTAAGGTATTACTTCGACGACCCAGTGCACTTGCTGGTTAGTTGTGCGGAATTGCAAAAGTGTGATTGTGATTTCGTGCACCAGGCAGCATGTAGAGGAAAAATATTATGACTTAGTCAATTTGTTGACTCAACAAATGACCACAATTCTAAATCCTATGATGGCTAATCACGAATCGAAATTTGAACGTCTTGCTAGACAAGTCGAACGTATTGCTCGAATCGTAGATTATGAGGAAGGTGAAAGGCATAATGCTAGGGAAAATAATGAAGGATTCAAAAATATGTTTCAAAATGAAAACAATGTTTTAAATAGAGAAAATCCTCATGTAGTTTCCTGTGGTCAAGATGCTAATGAATTTCTAGCCAGATTATGTGCTAACCATGGTGGTGAACGTTATCAAGTCACCAGAATTGTGGAAGAAGTGCTCAATCGAGTTTGTTTAAATGTCGGTTTTATGAATCAATCTCATTTTGTGTCTGCTTTCCCTCAAGTTGTTCAAATGGCTGAAGTTCTAAGAGGGGTGAAAAATTCAAAGATAATCACAAAATTTGCTGGAAAAATTAGAGACTCAACTACTAAACATGTTGCTCGATATTTGGTCGAAATTGGAAACCTAGCCAATAATGAGAATCTAAAAATGATTTTTTTCCTTCTTCGTTAACGAAGATTGCATTTACTTGGTTTTTGAATCTCAGACCAAATTCGATAACGACATGGAATCAGTTGAAAATTACTTTTCACGCTCAATTTTATCGAGGGGAATTGAATGTGGTAGTTACTGATCTAGTTGCTTTGAAACGTGAAGATGGTGAAACCATTGACGATTACATGATACATTTCAAAAATTCTAGAAGTAGGTGCTATGTGTCATTACTTGAGAGTGAAGTTGTGAAAATAACAGTTATGGGGTTAGGATTTTATATGCGTCAAAAGTTGCTTAATGTGCATATTCCTGACTTAGCCCATTTAGATGAAAAGGTTCGTCAGGTCAAACTCATGAAAAAAGAAAAGGATAAACATAGGAATGAGCAGAAATCAAAGAGTAAACCTTTTACCCGAAAAGAGAAATTCACTTATTTGACTATGGAGTCTTCAAAAGAGGAACTCGATTTCGAGGCAGAGATTGATATGGCCGAACTTAAAAAAGATCCTCTATATGTTTGTTCTTTACTTAAAAAGCTTCCTAGTAATGAAAAGTCGAATGATTCAAAACTGAAAAATGGAAAGAAATATAGTTTTGATATTTCAAAATCTGATCAAATTTTTGACGTGTTGCTTAAAGATAAACAGTTAATTCTGTCTGAGGGTAGAACCTTACTTGTGGTGAAAGATTTGAAAGGGAAACCTTATTATAAATTTCACCAAGCAACTAAACATTCGACTAACAGTTATGTTCGTTTCAGGGACTTAATTCAGGAAGCTATAATGGAAGGACGTCTAAAGTTAGATGATGGTAAGAAGGAAATGAAGGTCGATGTTGATCCTTTTGATGCTTATGCTAGATTCGTTGAACTATATTTTGGAGTGAATATGGTTGGTATATCTTACGAATTTGATGTGGCTCTTGATGATTTTGAGTCACCAGTTCAATCTGTGTATCCTTGAGCTGGGGATGGCCTGCTAGACTTTTTAGTACAGCAAAAGATTAAGGACCATGATGTGTCCTTATGTCCTTAGAGTTAAAGGATACCAAAGAGGTAGGGGTAGAAGAAATATTAATCAAAATAAAAAGCCTCAAGCAGATGTAAGCAAGGGGGCAACACCTTCCGCTCATTCTCGAATTGTCTTTCCTTCTGATGGAGAGACGTGCCCGAAGGGAATTCCATCTCCTGTAAAGATGGAGAAAGGCAAAGCAATAGATCATTCCTTGGGGGTCGAGAAAGGCAAGGAAGTTGATGTCGATGAAGAGTACTTCGAAAAAGGGGATGATAATATGGTTGGAACAATTTTGATTATTCCAACTGATTATCTGGGGTAATATGAAGGCGACCCAGAGGAAGACTATGATATGGAAGCCAAAGAAGCTTTTTCCTTCATTCAATATGAGGATGAACCGTGTTATTTTCTAAGGCCTATTGAAAGGCAGAAATCCCATCTTTGCCCACTCCATATCACTACTACTTTGAGTGGGATCAAAGTAAATAAAGTTCTAATTGATGGGGGAGCAGCAATAAGTCTCCTGCCTGAAAGAATGCTGATGAAGGTGGGGAAACATCCTGATTATCTGGTCCCCATTAACATTGCTGTGACAGACTTCAGTGGTTCTTCAACGCCAGCAAAAGGTCTTGTCACTTTGGGAGTGAAGGTTGGCTCATCTAAATGAAACACTATGTTCGTGGTAGTGCCATCAAAAGCAAGTTAACATGCTTTATTGGTGCATGATTGGATCCATGGTGGGAGCTGTACCTTCTACTGTACATCAAAGTGTACTTCTTTGGACGGAGGATGGCAAGCCTGAAGTTATTAAGGCAAATTCGAATCTTTATGTCGAACAACTGCATGTTGATTTCAGGATGTATAATCCTAAGCTGAAGCCTTTGAATGTTGACAAGACACTGAACTCTTACAATTGCGAAGGCTGTTATCTGTCTTCGAAAGGTTTGACGGTAAAGCTGCGCTATCCACAGTTGGATGTGAGCCCGATTGGCTGGGCATGTCTCTCTTAGAGTTTGTTGATGGATTTCTCTCTGGACCAGGTTGAGGATATTTCAAATTACCTGGTAACTTTAAATAATTATTTAAATAATTCTCTTTCTGTAGGAAATAAAGGTGGTTCTTTTGATGAAGTAGAATCATGTAGGAATATAAGTTCTTTTTCTAGTTGTAACAACTTGGTACCTTCGATCGAGTTTAGTCATGGTGTTAGTTCTTCTTCTTTATGTAATACAAGTGTTGTTTCGAGTCAAACTACTGATTTGATAGCGAAATTTCATTATATTGAAAATAATGCTATGGATAATTCAGCAAAAGATCAAATATGTTCTATTTATAATGAATATGTGGATTTATCTTTTGATTGCATCTATGATTTAGAACCTTTGGGTTTCGAAAAGCATTCAGTAAAAGATGATGATCATTTTAAAGGATTCGAATCTCAAGATCCCTTAGAAGAAATTAATTTAGGGTCTCTTGATGATGTTCGAGTCACTTATATTTGTAAAGGTCTTGTTGATCCTTTTCGAACTGAACTTTTCCATCTTTTACATGAATTTAAAGATTATTTTTCTTGGGATTATCATGAGATGCCTGGTCTCGATCGTTCTCTTGTAGAGCATCGATTAGCATTGAAACCAAATGCTCGACCTATGAAGCAAAACCCCCGTCGTTTTGCTCCAGAAATCAATCAAAAGATTAAAGAAGAAATAGAACGTTTGATTAAAGCAAAGTTTATTCAAACCACACATTATGTCAAATGGATTTCGAATATTGTGCCTGTTATGAAGAAAAATGAAAAACTAAGGGTATGCATCGATTTCAGATGTAAAACCCGGTTAATTAACGGCTAATTAACCCATAAATGAGAATTTATTCTAGAAAGTCCAAAATTTGATTTTTATGGCTAAATGTGATAGAGGAGATTGAGACGAGAATTTTGGTACCAATTTTATAGAATTCGGACCAAGATTGGACCGAACGGGCCAAACTGGGCCAACCGGACCCAAAGTGGGCCCTTGGCCCAACATAACTAAACCAAAACCCTAGTTTTCAGCACTCTCTCTCCTCACACAACACACACACACGCTGAAAAAGAGAAGAATGGGGGAAGAACACTCTCTCAAACTTCTATCTCCCACTTGATCTTCAAACCACCATAACTTTTGATCTAGAGCTCCGATTGCCGCTCCATTTGTGGCCACGCGTTCACCGCGGAGAGCTCTACAAAACCCATACAATTAATCTTGAGGTAAGCCACGTTTTGCTCTTCGAAATTCCGGCCTTGTTTTCGAGTTTTATGAGCAAAAATGTTGAGATTTTAGGCTCTTTGATGTCATAGGACCCAACTCTCTTGAAGGAGAAGGTTAATCTTGTCTCCTTGGACCTTGGGTGTGGTAAGATTCTCAATCCTAGTGTAATTTGTTGTTCTATGATGTTTGGGTATTGAGATGTTGTGTATGGGTATGATGATTGTGGCTTAGGTTGTGTATGTGTGAATATTGGAGCTTGATTGGTGATTTTGGAAAGCTTAAGAAGGGATTTGGTGGTAAAAAATCTGTTTTTGGAGGTTTTAAGGACTTGAGAGCTTGTGAATAAGTGATTTGGAAGTGCTCCGGTTGAGCTTGAGAAATCGGCTAAGGTATGGTTTTGGTTTCCCGTATCTAATATGTAATGTGGTAGGAAATACTTAGGCTAGAGGCCCTAAGATAGGCATTGAATTGTTGATGTTGTTGAATGGTTGATATATATAATGTGGTCATATATGTGATGATGATTAATGATGCCTTGATGGTATGATGTATGAGAAATATGCATGTTGTGATATATGCTTGATGATTGGTTATGGTTGAATTGTGGGTTGAACCATGTTAATGGTGAGTATGATATTAATTGTGTACAATGATGATTTATTGGAATTGGTGTTGTTGAGAATTGGCATGAGGAAGAGTATATGATATGTCAATATGTTTGAGTTTGAGCCACTTGGGTGAAGTGGGTTAAAATGATGAGATAGTGATTTTGTAAATTGTGGTAAAGTCTCAATGTGTGAGTTGAGGAGACTTGATGTTGAATTTGATATATTTTAATTGATTTCAAAGAAAAGGGATAAAAATTGGCATGTTTAGATTGATTTTGAAAAGAGTTGAAAATGGCTTGTTTTGCAAATGGCACTTTGTGGTTTTGTATGAAAAATATAGTTTTTGGGCATACTTTGATGGGATATAACTTGGACTACAGATCTCTGTTTGGTTCCAAATCTGTTTAGAAATGAAATTGGATCCGGGATGTCCATGCCATTCGAAGAACGGGTGAAAAACGATTTAAAATGAGAAAGTTATATCCGTTGGAAGATTGGGGTTTAAATTTGTGAATTCTGCAGCTTTTAACTTAGAAAAATTTTTAGCAGAATGACCCTTGCGCGTGGGCGCACTTGGCGCGTACGCGCCGTTCTTCCAGAAAGCGCCATCCGCGCATGCGCGTGATGTGCGCGGGCGCACCGATTGTGCTGCACCCAATGCCCAGCCATTTTCCAGAGAGTTGTGCCAGAACTGTGCCAGCTTTGTGCCTGGGGCACGAGAGCACCCACGCGTACGCGTGGTTGACGCGTGCGTGTCGCTTGGCTGTTTTTCAATCCACGCGTTAGCGTGCATGACGCTTACGTGTCGATGAGTTTTCGAGGCCATCCACGCGTGCGCGTGGAGTGCGCGTATGCGTGGCCCTATTTTCATCCCAAAGTTGATTTTTGAGTTTTCAAAGCCAAATCTCATACTTCTAAGTCTCCGATCTCACCACTTATGTATTAAATCATTATGATATGTTTAGCTATGAGAAGAAGGGCTAGTGAATGTGGTAACTTACGAGTGAAGCAAGGGAAAAATGAATGATCAATGAGGATCAAAGATGATTATGTGAGATGCGGAGGATGGTGGTGGAAGTGCTTGTTATGCCATGGGCCGAAAGGCTGTAATTGTTAATGAAACGGCTGGTTATGGATTTAACCGTGAGTCGGGTGGCTGGTTATGGATTTAACCATGAGCCGGATGGCTGGATTATTGCCATGTTACGGCGGAGCCATGATTATGGCTAGTATAAATGCATATATATGCTGTTGAATGAATTGTGAATGTTGCACTTCCATTATCGGAGATGAGAGTTTCCCTGGGAGAAAGCAGTGGCTAGCCACCACATGCTCCAGGTTGAGACTTGAAGCTCTTTTGACCCTATGTCGTCAAGGTGGCCGGGCACTGTGAAAGCCCCGGATGAGCTCACCCCCATAAATATTCACCAGTGAGGGTGATGGATATGGATCATGATTATGATCAAGTTTATATTGAGTATGACTCAAGTTGGGGAGACACGACAGAGGGACAGTCCAATGGTTAACTGCCAAGACTTGTCGGGTTGGCTCTATAACCGACAGATGATATCATCAGCCACTAGGGACAGGCATTCATCATATGCATACTATATGAATTGTTTGAGATTGCCTATTTGACTGTATATTACTTGCTAATTGTCTAAATGCCTTAACTGTTCCTATTTGTATATTCTTTGTTTGATATAACTGTGTTTGCTACATTATACTCCTGCTGGTGGTTGGTAGGTTTGAAGGAATTGGAAAGGGAAGCATTAATTAGACTGAAGAATCTTTAGTCAGATGCCCTTATATGGTTTAGCTTGTTTATAAGCTTTGAATTATCTGGAGGAAGTTCTTGGATTGCCTTCGGCTTTTCTCTATTATTATGTATTATATATGTGGAAGCTGTTACCATGCTGGGGACCTCTGGTTCTCACCCATGCGGATTTTGTGGTTTTCAGATGCAGGACGTGAGGTTTCCCGCTGAGGCATGCTGGAGACTTCTAGATTTGCAAAGATCCTTTGTTCTCGGGACTATGTTTTGGTTTATATATTTTGCTTAGATACTTTTATCTCCATTAAATAATACAAACTGTGATGACTCCTCTTATAGGAGATTTTGGAGAATAGTTTTCTGTATTTGTGTCCCTTTGGGTTTCCTTTGGGGTTGTCCTTATTTTATCATATGTATATATTGCTATGCTCAAACCGGTTATCTTCGCAGCCGGATTTTGAGTCTTGATATTCCTGTTTTTGACACTCCTTTGTACATATATAATCTCGCGTTGGTTATCCTTGTTCGTTACGTTATCGATCAGAGTGTTGCGCTTTTGAGTTGCGATTTTTTTGTTTACCCCTCTTTCTATAAAGGCTCCTAGTTATAATCAATCATTCATACTACTATACGTACTAAATTTTTATTTTAGAGGTCGTAATACCTTGCCATCTCTGAATTATGACTTAAGCATAATTCTCTGTATGGTAGGGTGTTACATCAGAGATTTGAATAATGTTACTCCAAAGGATGAATATTTTATGCCAATTGCAGATATGTTGATTGATTATGCAGCAGGAAACAAAATTTTAAGTTTTATGGACGGTTATTCAGGATATAACCAAATCTTCATTGCGAAAGATGATGTGTCTAAAACTGCTTTTCGTTGTCCTAGGGCATTAGGCACTTATGAATGGGTGGTTATGCCTTTCGGTTTGAAAAATGCTGGTGCAACTTACCAGCGGGCGATGAATGCCATATTTCATGAATATATTGGAAAATTTATGGAAGTGTATATCGATGATGTGATGGTCAAATCGATTTCGATGAATCAGCATATTGATCACTTAAGGAAGGCATTTGTTACTATGAGGAAGAAAGGGTTAAAAATGAATCCTTTGAAATGTGTCTTTGGTGTATCGTCTTGGAATTTCCTAGGTTTTGTTGTTCATAAAAAAGGGAATTGCAATTGATAAAAACAAAGCCGAAGCAATATTAGCATTGTCTGCATCGAAATCAAAAAAATAAGTGCAATCCTTCCTAGGAAAGGTGAATTACCTCAGAAGGTTCATTTCAAATCTTTTAGACCGAACTCGAGTGTTTGCACCTTTAGTGAAACTAAAGAATGACTCACAGTTCGAATGGACAAATGAGCACCAATTGGCGTTCGATTCGATAAAGGCTTATTTATCTAAAGCTCCGATTATGGTGAATGTTCGCCCACATGAGCCCTTAAAATTATACATCACAGCATCTACAAATACAATTGGGTGTATGTTAGCCCAAGATGACGAGGATGGGCATGAACGGGCTGTTTATTATCTTAGTCAAGTTTTAACTGATATCGAAACAATGTATTCCCTGATAGAAAAATTGTGTATATCTCTATACTATGCCTATATAAAATTGAAATGTTACATGGTGGCTAAATCGGTGAAGGTTATAGCACAAACTGATCTCATCAAATATATGTTGAGTTTTCCAATGTTACGAGGGCGTTTAGGAAAATGGATGTTGGATGTGATAGAATTTGATTTACAGTATGTCCCGGCCAAAGCTGTAAAAGGTCAGGTCATTGCAGATTTTCTCGTTGACAATTTGAATCATCTGAATGACCAGGGCGCAAATGTAATCGACATTGAAGTTGATTATTGGAAGTTATATTTTGATGGATCGAAGCATAAAGATGGTGCAGGGGTTGGAATTCTTATTATCTCACTAGAGGGGATTCCATCAGAATTCTTATTTGAGTTAAAATATCCTTGCTCGAATAATGTGGCAGAGCATGAAGCTTTAATTTTGGGTCTTGAAATATTAATTAGTATAGGGGCTTTAGAATTCCAAATACTAGGGGATTCACAGTTAGTTTTAAAGCAGTTATCGAAGGAGTTTAGATGCAATAATGAGAAGTTGCAAAAATATTTAACAACGGCTTGGGAGTTGTTAACCTCCTTTCGAAAAGTTTCTCTGGTTCACATCCTGAGGATTCAAAATGAAATTGCTAATGAGTTAGCCCAAATTGCTTTGAGATATAGAATCGGTCCAGAAACTCTTAAAAAGTTGGCTAGTGTCCATCAAATTTTAGTGCTTGCGATGAAAGAGAGGCTTTGTGTATAGATGAATAGGAAGATAATGATTGGAGAAAGCCTATTGCTGAGTATTTGAAGAATCCTAGCACCCCAGTTAAAAGAAAAATAAAATTGTAGGTGATGAATTTTGTCATAATGGCTGATGAGTTGTATAAAAAAGGAATCGATGGAAGTTTGTCGAGATGTTTAGGCCAAGATGATAAAAATATTGCTTTGGGTGAAGTTCATAAAGGAATATGTGGGGCCTACCAAGCTGGAAAGAAGATGAAATGGGTGTTATATCGCAACCACGTGTATTGGCCATCCATGATAAAAGATTGTATCGATTATGCAAAGGCATGTCAGGAATGTCAGAAACATGGTTCGATACAGCAGATTCTAGCATCTGAGTTGCATTCGATAATAAAGCCATGGTCATTTAGATGTTGGGCTTTAGATTTGATTGGGTTGATTCACCCCCTTCATTGAAATAACATAAATTTATCTTGGTAGCAATCGATTACTTCACTAAGTGGGTTGAAGTAGTTCCTCTAATAGAAGTTGGTCAAAATAAAATAATAGATTTCATTGAGAAACATATAATTCATCGATTTGGAATTCCTCAAACATTGAACACTGATCAAGGGACTATGTTTACTGGTCAACGAATTAAACATTTTGCAGCCTCAAGGAATATCAATATGGTTACTTCAACTCCCTATTATGCACAGGCTAATGGGCAAGTGGAAGCAGAAATTCTGATAAGTTTAATAAAAAAAAATCGGGAATAGACCTCGAACGTGGCATGAAACTTTAAGCCAAGTATTATGGGCTTATCGAAATTTGCCAAGGGATTCAACAGGTACTTCACCTTATAAGTTGGTTTATGGCCATGATGTTGTATTGCCACTAGAAATTAATTTGAATACTTTAAGGGTGTCAAAAAAAATGATTTGCCAGTCGATGATTACTGAAATGCAATGTTTGATGAGTTGAATTAGACTCAGAGCGGATACTGGCACTTGAGAATATGATTCGACAAAAAGAAAGTGTCGCTCGAAGTTATTATCGTCGAATAAGAGAAAAGTGTTTCAGTATAAGTGAGTTGGTTTTAAAAGTTATTTTGCCAATGAAAAAAAATCAAGATTTCTTGGCAAATGGTCCCATACTTGGGAAGGTTCTTTCCAAGTGATAAGATTGTATGCAGGAAATGCATATCGGATCAAAGATATCAAATCGGGAAATGTAATTAACTTAATTAATGGAAAATACTTAAAGCAATATTATTGTTTGCTAAATTAAAAGGCAAGGTACAGAAGTCAGAAAGAAAGTGAAATTATCACAAATATTGAAATCTAAGAAGAAGTATGAGGTGCCAGGAGTTTTGCCAAGTCTAAGCGTAGCTTTACCCTTTCATGATCCAGAGTTGAAAGTGCCTCAGTGTGCCTAAATTTTTCATATTGGACCTTGTCAAGTTGCTTCCCACATTCTTCTTGTTTGGTCTCAATAGAAACAATATCTTGAATGAGTTGCTGTTATTCTTGCTGGGCAGTGGCCAGAGGTGTGGCTATATCAGCTCTTCTCGTGCGAATTTTTGCAAGTTTTTCATTAATTTGGGCCAATTCTGTTTCAAGTTTTATCTCTTCTCTATCATAATGAGCCTGAACAGAAATAGCCTGAGAAATTTTCAAATCGAATTCTTTACGAGAAGCTTTGATTGGTTGCAGAGCTGCAGTATAGCCTTCTGCCTCAGTTCTGATCTTAGCTTTCTCATTTTCGATTTCTTAGAGTTTGTTCTGGGTAGCTACGCTGTTGTTGGTAATTTGTTTGAATTGGTGGAATATGGCAAAATATGGAGTTGGAGCCGAAAATTCAAAGGCAGAATTCAGAAGATCAGATAAAAGCTGGTTAAGAATTGCATCATTGATCCATGCAGCAAGTGGATGGTCCAAGAGTTTAAGAAGTGATTGAAGTTGTTCTTGAGCATCAACATTCAGCTCGAATGAAGGACCAGGAAGTATAGGAGCAGGAATAGGCACTTCGTCTTCTTGGATAGCTTGATTTAAGATGGAGACCAGGTTAGCCAAAGTGGCACTTGTAGGTTTAGAAGAAACACCTAAACTTCCATATCCTTGACCAGGAGGATTTTGAAATTCAACTTGTTGAAGAGGACTAGAGGTTCTTTGAGGAGAAGAAAGAGTCTCCAGAACTCTTGATGCAGAATCCGAGTCAGGGCCAGTGGTCTCAACAACTCGAGATGGAGAGTCAGAATCAGGGGCCACTTGATATTCGGATGAAGGTGCAGCCTGGATGACTGGAGAAGTATGTCCAGTGCTCAGAGTTCGCTGTTGGTGAGTGTTGGAATTGCTCTGTTGTTAGATCAACCACTTGTGTCCCAATGGGAGGTGGAAAAGCAATTTGTAGTGGCTGAACGGACTCTGTAGCTTGGATTGAATCATGAGATGTAGTCCGTCCCTGGTCATGTTGTTGTTGTTGATAGGTTGATTAAGTGCCGGGGGTGAGGTGATTGATTGAGCAGCAGTAGTAGGCTGATGCACAAGGTACACAGTCATAAATCAAGATTTATCCTAACTTAATTGAAATGTATGTAGAAATGACATGATACTAGAATGAGTCTTGGCCTTCGAATTAATTGAAGACCTGAATCCGAATAAGCTGTATCCTCTAATTGTGAGGAAGTAGTAAGGATGTAATGAATAGATTTCCCACTTCCATCAGAGCTCTCACTCGACGGTTGCAATTGTAACTGATGAAAAGATCGAGATCAAGAGATGTTAAGTAAAGGTGATTTTCAAAATATTTCAATTTAAGGTGCATGAGTATAGGTAGAAAAGTTACCCATCTGGAAGTCTTTGTAGGAGTCCTTCGACTCTTCCGTTGCGGTTGTCGTGAGGAGGCTGTAGGGTCGGCTTTTCTTTTTTGAGATTTTTTTGGAGAACCTTTAGCAGTAGAAGTCGTTCGAATAGTAGAACCCTAGATTTCCTCTAAGGTACGGTTGTACCTGGAATAGTAAGCAATCCACCATTCAAAACAAGATTTGGTGATATATGAACTGCAATCATAAACAAGGAAATTGAAACGCTCTCTTTGTTGTTGATTTTTCAAGAGGCAAAAATCAAGTTCACTTTGAGAAGTTAGAGTGATGTGGCAAAATGGCTTGTTGTTTCGAGGAAGTGGAGTTAGGATGGCTTGTGAGAAGCATAGTTGCCTGGCTATGAAATGAGGGGCATACAGGGTCACTTTGAGTTTTTCCTTTTTGTGTTGGGGCAGCCTTGTAGGAATTACTTGAACAACCAGTAAATTCGCCCAACTCCGATTAGCAAGTTCACTTTCCTCAGTGTCATTTGGAAAGAATAAACGCTCAAGCCATGCAGGTCTACAATTTCGACGCATAAAGGGAGTGAAATTGAGGTTTTCATTGTAAAAATCTCTACAGGAATGAAAAAGAGAGAAAACAGCTCAGAATCAGTCTTCATCCGATTGTGTTTCTAGGAAATTTGGCTTAAAATCGGCCAATCGAAAACCTTCGATGTGCTGTTTGTCGGTAGCACCACTCCCAGGCTTTGTCATGTATTTTTCAAAAATGGCATTAAGTCATAGTTGGAGAAGTCAAAGAGGGCCACCTGTGCTAATCAAATAATTATTTCGGAGACAATTTACAAATTGACCAAGCTCTTCAAAAACATGCCTTAGAAGAAGCTTGGCCAAATTAAGGTTATTTCCTTCATGCAACAAAGCGGCCAGAGGAAGGAAAAACTTCAACATTTGGAGACTTCGGGAACAGAAGACAATCGCATTTAGTCAATAGAACAGAAAGGCTACGTGCTTATCATATGTAACAGCAGTGCCCTCTGCGCCCATGTGATGAGCAATAAAGTCGCTATAGGAAGAAGTGGAGGCAATAGTGTATTGGTGTTTGGGTTGCATGTCAGAAGTGAAGTCTGGAGGACTTATCGGTAGCCCTATAATTGCAGTTACGTCCAAAAGAGACATACCAATTATTCCACAATGAATGAGAAAATTGTTGGTAGTCCTATTCCAGAAACAAGTTACGGCCCCAATCATCCAAGGGAGAGTTGAAGGTGAGAAATGGGAAAGTCTTAGAAGATCCTAAATCCCCAGAACCCCCCAAGCAGCGCTTTTTGTGGGAGCAAGGCGCTAATGCCAGGCTGTGAAGTCGGTCCCTTGAGGATTAATCTTTGGATTATTCTTGAAAGGTTTCTGATTAATGAAGAAAGAGATATCGAGGGCTTGATTGATCAACAAATCTTCCCCCTGAGCACTAAGAAAGAAAGGTAGTTTCTTGTTTGCCCTTTCCAGGGGTTCGATAGGCCCAAGAAAACACTGAGTATCTCCGCCTACCGTGAAAGGGATTAGGATTCTGGTATCATTGATTTGAAGTTGTGGGTCATCAATGACTTCATCATTGACTTGATTCAGCACATGAAGGGCTGGTGGAGCTGGTGGTGCCACCATGGGACCTTTACCCTTGTCTTGGGTAGCAGCATAAGATGAAGAAGTGGCCATTGCAGAGCAAAGAAGAAGGGAGTTTAAAAGATAAGGGTTGTGCAGGAAAGATTGATGCAAGAGAAGTTTAGGAAGCAAGGGTTCGAGAAAAATCGAACAAAGACGAAGTGTCGAATTTAAAGGGAATGTTACTGTAGCCGTTACTGCAGGAGGAACTCAAAGAGAAAAGAAGTAACTTTGCAAAGAAGGCGAAGTGGTAGAGAGAGAAAGTGCGAATCGTGGGAGACGTGCCAAACGGGTCAGTATTAATGGAAAGTTAAATGGTAATTATTATTGATTTAAGAGATTGAAATTTAAATTTGGATTAAGTGTTTCATCTTCTAATAATGATTTCGAAGACAAACGCATTAATCCAAGGGGGCAATTTGTTAAACAAAAAAGATTTTCGATTAAGAAGAGCTAATTCGAAATGAGAGCAGATGTCGAAAAGAAGCACGTGCAAGTATTAATTAGGAGTTATTCGACACAGACTCGATTCTGGATGCCTTATTAAATCAGACGGGCCTAGTCGAACAGGTATTTGAATGAGAAATCGAATAGTTGCTCGAATAGTAGATCGAACGGTTACGTAAGTAGAGAAGTTGAAGGCTTTTCATCATGTGAGGAATTTATGGGTAACGTTTATGGGCAAAAGAGCGGAAACGATTACCTGGGAGTGCGCATACAAGACAACACTATGTAATTAATAATCAGTTACAAAAATGGGTTATAAATATTAGAAAGTTTTAGGGAATAAAGGTTGAACTTTGCTTCAGAAATTACTTACGCACACTCACATCCCTAAAGACTTTCTGAATCTGCTTCGAGTTAATTATCTGTAGAGTTTCTTCCATGTCTTTATCTTTTCAATTTAACTTTCTGCAAACTTTATCTTTTAAGCAAGTTTAGGTTTCAAGCAATGTTTATTTTTTGAATCCAATTTATATTTTAGTATCTTTTAATTTTCATGCCAAAAGCCCTTTGACTCAGTCGAAGGCGTCTTTATTGCTTTCTTAAAATTTCAACGCAATCTTTTTTATTTCAATCAATTTCCATTTCGAATTCGTCGTTTCAATCTTCTTTTATTCTTTTACAAATTTTAATTTATTTTTCGTTTCAACATTTGTCTAATTGAAGACGCTTTGATACACTAATAAAAAATTGGTACCTGCAAAAAGGAATAAATTTCACTCCCAAATTATTAGATATTAAACCACCATCAATTTGCTAAAAATCTACAAAACAATATTATAACTATTTTGCTTTTTTTTTTTTTTAATTTATAGGCTCCTCTATTGATTGGTTGTGATACGCGAGCCCTTGATAAGACCACAAAGGAACTCCTAAGCAATTTAGAAGCTATTGCTGTAAATAAACCAAGGCAAGAGAAAAAGCTAAAAATCAACAACACCAACAACAACAACAATAATAATAATAAAAATTGCAGACAATGAATGAATGCCTTTTAAGCTATTTACTTTCTTATATACTGCAGATAAACTAGGAGTTCAAGAAAAGAAGGTGAAAAGTAATAATGGTTTGGAGGTCATTTTCTTTTAAAAATATTTAATAATAAAAAAATATTAGTGAAAAATTATTAAAATTTATTATTTTTTATTTTATTTAATACATTCTATAATAAATAAATATTAAATAAAATAAATTTGAGCTATTTTTTTGTTAGCATTATCAATTTCTTTTTTTTTTCATGTGCTTGCTATATTAGGTTTTTTGTAATGACGTCGATAACAAAAATATTTTATTTGTACAATATTTTTGTATACTAAGTTAATACATATATATCTTTTATACTATATATTAATAGAAAGTAAAATTAAATCATATAAAACGAGTTTCATATTCTATCTAATAATAGAGGAATAGTATAATTTATTTTAATGCACTCCCGCTATAAAATAGTTATATATAATTACATAATATCACATAGCAAAAATATTTATATTTTATATTAATTATGTAAATAATAATAAAAAACGAATATAACTAGATATACTATTCTTATATGCACTATTATTAGGGCAATTTACATAAATAAATTATTTACCTTTCAAATTTATGCAATTGCATTGTTTTAAATATGAAGACGCAAATATATTATTTCATATATCTATAGAAATTACTATTGCAGTTTACCGAAACACATAATCCGCTATAACTTGCAACGAATTACATGCGAATAGGGAACACAAACCGCTAGAGACTGTCGCAGTTTCTGTTTGTTGATACTTGACCATAAACTGCTACTGCCAATAGCGATTTATATGTATTGGGATACGTGCTTAGACCGCTAGAGACGGTAGCGGTTTACTTTGAGTATACATTTTTTGCAATCATATGATTTATATAGATAAAAAATGAAGTAATTTTTAAAGAAAAAATGTGTACTTTAGTGAATTTTTTACTAAAAATAAATTATTTTATCATTCATGAGTTTTAGAAAGGATGAAGATAAAAAAAGATTAGTCTTAATTTATATATTTTAGTACTCTGTGAGTACTCACTCTTTGATTTGCTATTTAGTCTCATTTCAATAATAAATACAAATAAAAAATTATTACAGGCATATTTATATTTTTTATTTTATTCATCAAAATTATGATGCTATCACTATTATGTATCCAATTAATCAACTATAAAATATAAATAGTTTTTATTTTTTAAAATCTTAAAAGATATAAATGCAAATGACCTTTTGAGTTATATGACTAAGATTTAAAGATGATTTTTTAAATACATATTAATTGGTAAAATTTTATATTCTTATGAATTATTTTTATAAGTTAAAAAAAATAAAATTACTAATATCTATCAGAATAATTATATCTCTCTATCAACATAGATTTAATAAATATATAAAAAATTTTAATTTAAAATTTAAAATTTAAAATTAATTTTATTTTAATTTTTTTAAATATTTAAATAAAATATAATTTTAACAAAAGGCTTCTACAATTACAGAAAATATATATTATTTGGTGTTGGTGTATAAATTTTAAAAGAGATGAGAAACAAAAAAATTAATCTTGGTTTATATAATTTAATACTTTGAATACTGTATTTTTTATTTGTAATTTAGTCTCACTTTTAATAATAAATACAAATACAAAATTTATTACATGCATATTTATATTTTTTAAATTATAATGTGAAATGATAAATTAAATTTTTTTATTTATGATATTATTTAAATAGTATATACCATTAATTATTTGTTTTGTAATTATTTTTTAGATAAATATTAGTTTTACTATTTGTTTTCATACTCAACGTAAACCGCTGTTGCCTCTAGCGGTTTACGCACGTGTCCCAGTACACATAAATCGCTATTGCCAGTAACGGTTTATGGCCAAACATCAACAAACAGAAATCGCGACAGCCTCTAACAATTTCTGTGTTTCCCCATTCACATGTAATCCGCTGCTGGCTATAGCGGATTATGTATGTTTCGATAAACCGCTACTGGCAGTAGCGATTTCTATAAATATATGAAACAATGTATTTGCGTCTATATTTGAAACAATGCAATTGCGTAAATTTGAGGGGCAAACAATTTATTTGTGTAAATTGCCCCTACTCTTATGATTCTTTGGATTTTATAATATAAATGAAAATAAAGAGTAAAGTATCATTTTTGTCTCCAACGTTTGGGGTAAATCCCAAAGTTGTCCCTAACATTTCAAAATTGACTCAATGTTGTTCTACTGTTAGGGATCCGTTAATAGAATTTCCGGCAAGACAAAATTGAGATGATTTTGAAACGTTAGGGACTTAAATAGGACGAAAATGTTGGGACAAAAATGATACATAGAAATAAATTTTAATTTTATCCTTCAATAATATCAATTTTTTACTATACATAGTATTCAATTATTTTTTAATCCCATCTAAGTAAATTACACTTAATCATATTACTTTCATTTTAAATAAATTAATTTTTTTATAATTTTACTCTTAAAGATTTTTAGTTATCATGAAATATTTGTAGAATGACTAGTATATAAACTGTAGAACAGAAAAAAATAATATATATACAATAAAATATAAATTATACCTTTTGTCTCTAATGTATCAAAATTCTTTAAAATTATAAAAAAATAAATTTATTTAAAATGAAAGTAATGTGATTAAGTGTAATTTATTTATATATAATTAAAAAATAATTGAATACTATGTACAGTAAAAAATTAATATTATTGAAAGATAAAATTAAATTAAAATTTATTTTTATGTATCGTTTTTATCCCTAACGTTTTTGTCCTATTTAAGTCCCAAACGTTTCAAAATCGTCTTAATTTTGTCCCGCCGTCAATTCTGTTAACGGATTCCTAACGGCAGGACAACATTGAGTCAATTTTGAAACATTAGGGACTTAAATAGGACGATTAAAATGTTGGGGACAATTTTAGGACTTACCCCAAATGTTCGGGACAAAAACGATACTTTACTCAAAAATAAAAGAAAGCTTGTGAAAATTATGAAAAAGTGAAAGAGTTGAAAGCAATTGAAAGAAAGAGAGAGCAGAGATTAATTTCTGAGATGAGTAATATTGATCTAAAATTGTTGTAGAGCGATCCTTTGTTTACACTAATAGCATGCCCTATGTAACTTTACTAGTGTCTATATTCTCTATCCCCCCCCCCCTCAAACTAAGGGTGGGATTTGGTTGCACCCTTAGTTTGTCCATGAACACAGTAAATGAGGGAGCTGATAATAGTTTCGTCAAAATATCAGCGACTTGAGCATGAGAAGGTATGTGAACAATGTTTAGCAATCCTCTTTGAACATGATCACGAACGAAATGGAGATCAACCTCGAAGTGCTTGCTTCTGCTATGCATAACTGGGTTTGCAGCAAGAAGAACAGCACCTAAATTGTCACAAAACAAAGTGGGAGCAACTGGAGAAGTAACACGAATTTCTCGTAGAAGCTTTTGAATCCAAACTAACTCAGCTGCTGTGTCTGCCAAGCAACGATACTCTGCCTCAGTAGATGAACGACTTACAGCTTTTTGCTTTCGGCTGCTCCAAAAGATTGGATTGCACCCAAGGTAAATATAGTAGCCACTTGTTGAACGTCGATCATCAAGGTCCGTGGCCCACTTGGCATCTGAAAAGGCAAGGAGATGAAGATCAGAGGATTTAGAAAATTGAATACCATAATTCATCTTACCTTTGAGAGATAACGCAAAATGCGTTTGACTGCCTTCCAATGATGAATCATGGGTGAATACATGAATTGGCTAACTTTGTTGACTGAATATGCAATTTCAAGATGAGTGAGAGTTGCATATTGAAGGCCTCCTACTATTGATCGATAGAGACTAGGATCATCAAAGGAATTTGAACCCTGCAGTGTTAGTTTTTCAGAAGAAAGCATAGGTGTGGACATTGAATGTGACTTATCCATGGATGCCTTTTTAAGAAGATCACAAATATAGGTAGTTTGTGAGATATGTAAGTCTCCTAAAGGCAAAAAATTAAATTGAATGCCTAAAAAATAATGCAGTGTCCCTAAGTCCTTTAAAGAGAATATTTGATTCAATTGAGAGATAATAGACTCTATTTCAGATTTATCATTACTTATGATGACTATGTCATCAACATAAGCAAGAAGAAAAAGAGTAGAAGAAGTTGTAAAACGAACAAATAAGGAAGGATCAGATGAAGTATTTTGAAAACCAAACATGGATAGAGTACTGCACAGTTTAGAAAACCAGGCCCTGGGAGCCTGCTTGAGACCATAAATGGCCTTATCAAGTTTACATACTAAGTCAGAATCAGAATTGAAGAGGCCAGGAGGTGGTGCCATGTACACATTCTCAGTTAGATCTCCATTGAGAAATGCGTTGTTAAAATCAAATTGCCTAAGAGACCAACCTTTAGATAAAGCCAAAGATAAAATGACTCTAATCATTGTTGGCCTAATAACCGGGCTAAAGATTTGAGAATAATCGATGCCCTCAATTTGATGGCATCCTTTGGCCACAAGGCGAGCCTTATATTTTTTAATAGAGTTATCAGGTCCGCGCTTAATGGCAAACACCCATTTAGACCCAATAATGGTGGAATTGGGTGGTGGATGGACTAAATGCCAAGTTTTGTTTTTCATGAGAGCAATATATTCCTCCTTCATGGCTTGAAGCCAATGAGAGGAGTGCATAGCTTGAGAAACTGTCCTGGGAACATTATTAACCAAGTCAAGATGATTAGAATGTGCAATAAGAACCTTAGGCTTAGAGATACCAGACTTGGAACGAGTTACCATAGCATGAGTATTGTGGAAGATGAAGATTCTATGATAGGTAACCTTGGAGGCTCAATTTCAGAACCAGAAATTGATACTGATGCAGAATCTGTAGTAACCGTTTCAGAAGGTGATTGATTAATAGTTGATGAAGCATTGTTAGTTAAAGGAGGGGAATTTGTATTAGAGTTAGGAAGTAGAGTTGAAGTAGGTAGAGCTGAACTTTGGGTACAAGGTAACTGAGATGTAGGAGAATTTGAAACAGAAATCTGAGGTAACATCTCATGCTCATAAAATGAGATTAGTGATGAATTAGAGACAACATTCTTATGAAAAAAATGAGGGGAAAAGGAAAAATATTTTCATCAAAAATAACATTACGTGAAATAACAAATGTACCATCTTATTTTAAACATTTAAACCCTTTTGAGAAAGGAGCATAACTAAGAAAAATGCATTGTTCAGATCTATAGTCTAATTTATGTTTATTAAAGGGTCTTAAGTTTGGATAACAAGCACACCCAAAAACCTTCAAAATAGAATAATCAGGGGGTTTGAAATGAAGAACCGCAAAGGGTGATTTCATATTAAGTATCCTGATGGGCAATCGATTGATAAGAAAAGTAGCAGTCAAGAAGGCATCCTCCCAATATTCCATTGACAAATGTGCAACAGCAAGAAGCGTAAGTCCCATTACACCTTGTTGTTGGTGAGTATGAGGGCATGACAATCTATGAATGATGCGATTGATATTGAGAAAGGTTTTGAATTCATTTGTTAAGAATTCTTTAGCATTATCCGTTTGAATAGATTTAAGAATTTGACCTGTCTGAGTTTCCATCATGGATTTGTATTGTTGTAAGATGGTAAACAATTGAGACTTGGTAGTTAATAAGTAAATACATGTGTATCTAGTAACGGCATCTACAATATTCAAGTAATAACGAAAACCAGAACGAGATATAGAAGGAGCAGGGCCCCAAACATCCAAGAAAACCAATTGTAAGGGTGCAGTATAAGTGGTTTCAGAATAGGAAAAAGGTAAAGTATGCATTTTTTCTTTACAACATGCTTCACAAACAAAAGATGCTGAATCAAACGTATTAGAAAATGAAAGATTACACTTTTTAAGAACAGATTCAACAATAATTGGAGATGGATGGCCTAGGCGTTTATGCCATAACTCCAAATTTGTCCTACAAGTGGCTAAAAAGGCATGAAAGTTTGAATTATCATAACATGATTTTGGAATACAAAATTAATCAAACACATATAGCCCATGTTTAAGTTGTCCCTGAAGGAGCACCTGCTTGGTATCCTGTGATTTAACCACACAATGAAATGGATAAAATTCAAAGAAGACATTATTGTCCAGACAGAATCTTAAAACACTAATTAAGTTTTTAGCTATTTGAAGAATATGCAAAAGATTCTTTAAAATGAAAACATGATTGTTGGATGAATTCTGAATATATGAATAACCAGATTTAGAGATAGGCAAACCTGAACCATTGGCTATGTATAATTGATCGGGTCCTGTGTAATCTGAGGGTGAAATCAAACTGGATGCGTCATTAGTGAGGTGGTGAGAGGCACCAGAATCAGGATACCAGGACATATCTGAATTTTGAGAAGAAGATGCAAGAAATAATTGTGGTTGATGAAATGAAGCTGGTTGAGGAGGTGGTTGATTGATTGATGGGGAGGAGTTTGACGAATTTGTAGTAGAAACTCCCTGGAAATTATGATCAAATCGAAAGAAGCATTGAAGGGCGGTGTGTCCAATTCTACTACAAACCTGACAAATCTGCCTATTATTGAGTTGTCAAGAGCTTCTGCCTCCACGAGAGAATCTGTCACCTCTAGCACCCCTTCTACCTCCATAGGGACGATTAGAGTTTCTTGGATTTGGAAAATTTGTTTGAGCAAGATTTGCTTGAACCATTGTTAAAGAGTTCTATTTGAATTTTTCAATGGTGTCTTCATGAGATACGAGGAGATTTGCAACCTCTCCCAAGCTAAACAATTCAGGTTTAGTTTGGATGAGGCTAATGCAGCTAGAAAACTCTTCTGGCAAGCCTTCACAAATAGTCTCAATGTAATCTTCATGGCTAAGTTGAAAACCAATTGCTATTAACGAGTCTGCAATTTTCTTAATTTTTGACAAATACTCAGATATAATAAGGTTCTTTTTCTTGGTGATCTTCAATTGATTCTTCAATTGCTTGATCTTTGTTTTAGTTGATTTTGTAGAATAGTCTTGAAGTTTCTGCCAAATCTCCAATGCTGATTTACAATGAACAATTCGATTCTTGAAGGAAGAATCGACAGATGCTAAGAACCAAGAACACATATTATAGTCTTGTTGCATCCATTCTGAATATATTAAAGAAATCTTGCCAGCAGTCGTTGTTTCTTCAGATTCAAATTTAGCAGGCACCTTCCCTTCAATTATGTGATCTTCCAGATTCTGTCCTTTGATTGTGAAGAGTGCTTATTGCTGTCATGTAACAAAATTTGTTTCTTCAAGCTTAACCAATATAGGAGCAAGAAATTTTTTTTTGATTTGCTGAATTCATAGGTAAAGCAATGGATTAAACCAATGCTCTGGATACCATGTGAAAATTATGAAAAAGTGAAAGAGTTGAAAGCAATTGAAAGAAAGAGAGAGCAGAGATTAATTTCTGAGATGAGTAATATTGATCTAAAATTGTTGCAGAGCGATCCTTTGTTTACACTAAAGGTTCTATATTTATAGTGATAGCATGCCCTATGTAACTTCACTAGTGTCTATATTCTCTACAAAACTATAAAAAAAAGTGTTAAAGGATTTTAATAAATATAAAAGATATTAGAATATAAATAAATATTTTTTAATATAGAATACTTTAAAATAAAAGTGCAATATTTTATTTTTTAAAAAATAAATATAAAATATATAAATACATAAAAATATAAATATTTTTTATTCATTAAGACTAATTATTATGTTGTAAATTTTATAATGGTAAAAATTCATATTAAAATGTTATTTTTAATTACAATATATTAAATATAAAATAATTAAATTTTATTTTACATTTGACAAACACAATTCTAAATATTGAATAGTAAATAAATTTGGGTAATGTATGCTCATAAATTATATTATGGTAGTTAGCTATTTAATTTTATTCATATATCATCAATTTAATCAGTTATACATATATGACAAAAAGTTATATTATGCAATAATATATTTATTTATTATGAATTTCTTTCATGCTCGTATAAAGCACAGATCCATACACTAATATTTAAAAAAATATGGTTTCTAACCACTTAACACGTAATTTATTCTTTATAATATGTTAATTTTTAATTAATTAATTTTTTTATTTAATCGCTAACTGCACTATTAATTTGGATTTTTTAAATTTAACAAAAGTTAATATTTAGGATCATTTTGTAATTAAGTTATTCTTTAAACGTATGCCTTATTGTATAATTAAGTTTATTCTTTAAAACTTCTTCACCTTTCTTTTTTTTTCTTCGTATCTCTTGTCCGTCTACTTTCTATATCTTTAAAAATTGAATAATAATATATCTAATTACATAAGGTTTCTACATCTAATTTTTTTTAATTATTTTATCGTTAAACTATTATTAAGGTCGCAAGTATGAAGAGTATAAAAAATTAATTCCGCCTCGAATAGTGAAGAGTATATAAGATGAAAGACCTGTTAACTTGATGTCTTAAAATTTTGAGTTGGATGTAGCATTTTCTCATTTTAATTCAATACTAAATAAAATAAGTTTGAGCTGATTTTTTATTATTTTCTTAATATTATTGTCTTTTCAAATCATATATTTTGATTTAACCTCCAAAATTCTTTTTTATTTTATTTGCCAAACAACGCAGCACAAATAATGATAAATTAAAATCTCTTTTAAGTCATCGTTGCACAAATAATGATAAATTGAAATCTCTTTTAAGATTCATTTACTTTACTAATTTGTATGGGCAAAATATTAATGACAAGTAGTTATTTTTAGTTTTGATTTTTTATTATCTCCCTAATATTATTATTTTTCTAATCATATCATTTTAATTTAACCTCAAAATTTCTTTTTTTATTTTATTTTTCCAACAATGTAGCATAAATAATGATAAATTGATATTTCTTTTAAGATTTATTTACTTTACTATTTTATACGGACAAAACATTAATGACAAGTAGTTTTTTCAACTTAGGTTTTTTATTTTTTTTTACACTAGCAGAATTTAATATTGTTTAGGAATAAACTAAGTGTAATGAGTAATAATTATACATTTATGTTTGTAATTGCAAATGCAATTCAAGTACTCACATTGAAATCGACTTTTCTTTTATTCTATCTAGGTTTGTGATATATATTTCCAATCAATCAATTTGATTGGTTTGATATTTAGTCCTATATATTAGAGATCTTGATTAAGAGAGAAACAAATAGAGCGACAAAAATATAATACCATTGAAATTTTTCTAAACTTGTATGTTGAAATCTAATTTATTTTTTTATTACATTTTGCGAGGCACACCACAAGCGTAAGACTCTATTCTCTATTGTTCCATCTTCATCTCCAATGCAAATGGCAACCCATAGTAATCAAATTCCTAAAGATCTTGTATGGAAAATTCTAGCAAAATTATCTGTTAAGTCTTTGAAGTGATTTAGTTGCGTGCATAAGTCTTGGTTAAATTTACTTGAGAATTCTGATTTCAAGAGCATATACTACGAGAATTTAAAATCTAAAACTGCTTATTCCTCGTCTCTCCTTCTATGGAGATATTTTCATGACGAAAGAAGTGATCGACACGTCTATGAAAATGATGTGTATTTGCTTTTTGGAGAAAGGTATGAAAACATAGTTACGTTAGTTTTGCCAAGTCTATTTGAAGAAATTGGTTTTGATAGAGTTATAGACTGTGTTAATGGTATCATATGTCACTATAAAAAAGCTGGTCTTAATGTAAAAACAGGACTTTGGAACCCCAAAATTAACGAGCATAAAATTATTCTACCAAGTATTATTACTAATGATCCCGACTTTGATGCAGAGGTAGAAATTCATGGATTTGGTTATAATAATGTGAATGATGACTATAAAGTGATTTAACATATATGTTATTGTCATAATGAATTTTACCAATATGAGCCTGCTCTAGCAAATTGGCAAATTTATAATCTAAAAAGTAATTGTTGGAAGAAACTTGATCTTGAAATGACTGAAAAGGGAGGTTTTGGTGAAGGTTATGTAACGTACTTAAATGGAGTATGCCACTGGTGGGGTGTAGATAAGGATGGAAAAGAGGTATTTGTGTCATTTAATCTCAGCACTGAAACGTTTCGAACCACATTGATTAGTTGACAACAAAGTGATGATAATGATTGCCTTACCAGAACTTTGGTAGTGCTCAAGGAATTTATTGCTCTGATCTCCTCTTTTGATGAGAATAGTCATGTTGAAATATTTATTTTAGGTGAAGTTGGTGTAAAAGAATCTTGGGTGAAGCTTTTTATAGTTGGATCCTTTTCATATTTTTGTCATCCAATGGTAATGGACAACAAATGTGATATAATATTTTTTTATGGAAAATGATAACCATGAATTGGCTTCTTTTGATGTTATTAGTAGCAAAATAATTCACAATATTAATATTAAAATAGATCTATTTGGTACATAGATTTATAAGAAAAGCCTCCTCTCTTTCACTACAGGAATTAATTAATTTGTAAATATACAAATTTATATGTTATTCTTATATGTTATAATAATACAAATATATTAATAAGCATTTTTTAAATTTGCTTGGATGAATTTTTAAGAAAATTTTTTTTTTGAATTATCCTTTTTTTTAAGATTTTTTAAAAAAATAAAAGTAATTTTATGTTTGAATATTTAATACAAAAAAAATTTTATTTATCAATTATATTTAAATACAATAAAATAAAAATATTTTTTTATTTATTTATTATGTAAAAATAAAAAAATTATTAAAAAAATTTTTTTTATTAAAATTTAACAGGCCTAAACAAACACTTTCGTTGTGCATGTACATGTAATATTTTATTCAAATTAAAGGTTCACTATTTGCTATTATTAATATATATTTATTTTTTTAGAATCAATAATTGATCCCTATTTTTCACACTAAAATAATAATAATAACTGGATATAAGCAAATATCACAATAATATTTTAATAGAATTTTTTTTGTATAAAGTAGACCCTGTCTGTATTTTTAAGACATGCGATATTTCTGACTCTATTAATATTGAGAACAAGTGAACCTCAAATAATAATACATCACTCCAAAGTTTTATACACACAAATTAGAATTCAATCTGACTAATTTTAATCTTTATTGTATTGATATTGTCAACATAATTATAAGTTGTAGTTGCATTAGGACCTAATTTAGCATTCTCGAATACATTTCAGATATCCAATTTATTTTTAAGAATAATTACCAATCTAAAATATTGAAATTGATTAAACTTAGCAAGCTACAAGTTTTATATTTGTTTCATTCATTTTCCCAAAATTGTCTATTGCGTGTTTTATTATTTAGATTTGGCCAATCAATCATAAATTGAGGTTTCAAATTCGTTATTTATGAGAATAAACTACAAAAATTATTAATAATTAATTTATTAAATAATAAGATAAATAAAAACGGATAAAATCTAATTAATTAGCTTACTGGACTTGCTTGAAATTTATTGCTTGTTGGAGAACAATTTAGTGGCCAAAGATAAGACGCATTTGTGAGCCACAAACCGTATATTGTGAAATTTCACTTTAAAGATTGTGTTGTCAGTTTTTCAGATATAAGCAGAAAAAATGTTAACCATTGTTAGATCAATTTAAAGAAAAGGCTTAATTATAATATGCATAAAAGAAAATAGAAACAATTATGATCTTTGGAATATGGTTCCATCAATCGTAAAGATATTTTTTCTGTTTAATTTTATTCTTTTTTATATTATAATATATAGTTCTTATATTCTCTTAAAATTATCATTCACTTCTGTTTTATTGTTGTTAATGTGCTTATTGATTTTTTTTTTTATCAAATATGAAATGAAATTTTGATTTTCTTATGCATGTGAAACTAAATAGCGAAAAAAAATCCAATTTGAAAGAAAGAAAATAAATGATGAAGAAGTTGTGATATTTTAAACAAAATGTTTGATAATTAAAAAAAGAGTAATGCTAGGGTTTAGTAATTTTTGTGATTGTTAGTCATTAATTAGCCATTAATAATGATTTGATGGTGTGAGATTAGTGTGAAATTTCATCCAATGGCTCATCCTTTTCTACTGATTACATGCTGGCCAAAATTAAATAAAATTGCTAGCCCCTAAACTTTCTCTTAAAAAAATTAGATAAAAATAGTCATAATTTATTTTATTTAATATTTATTAATTAGCGTGATAATTAATGAATATTGAAAATTCTGATTTATTTTTTTATCCTAATATTACCGTATTTTAAAAAACAAAAGAGAATTACAATGCTTTAGGAATAAAATAAGAGATATTGTCAAATTGTATAAAATAATCTTTTATGTAAAACAGTATAGATTCTAAATAAAAAATTGAACAAAATTAACTTTAACATATGTTATGTTTAATATATTAATAAATTAATTAATTATGTTTTGTTATAAAATATAACTCTAAAAATTATAAACTTCGAATAATTAGTAACTAATTAATTAATAAATTAATTATTATTTAAAAAATTAAAAATTTAATTTTATAATTTAAAAAATTAAAATAATCGTTTCAAATATAAAATATATTAGTAGCTCATATATTTAGTTTAATAAATAAATATATGTGATCTAATATATATAACTTTAATAATTATATTCTTAATAATATTTTATTAATAAAATCTATCCTTATAACTCCAGAAGGCTTCCACGGTTCACCTTGTATAATAGCCACCTCCTCATATATATATATATATATCCAAGTGTCTGGTGGCTATGTCTATAGTAATTAGTGGTGGCTAAAGCTACACTTTTAACTTAAAACTGTAACTCTTCACAAAGAAAAGCGTCACCTAATGGAAAAAAGTAAACTAGAAGATTTAAGAGAAAAAATAATTAAGTTATCAAAATTAATAAATCAAAAATTAATGATTTTAACTAATATTAACTGTAATGAAATCGAATTCTTAAAATCAATGCAAAATGATTTTTCTCAAAATCTTTATTTTACTATAAGTTTTATTGAAGGACTTCAAAAACCTGAAAAAACTTATTTTTCACACGGAATTTCTAAAAAATGTTACCATGGAAATGATTCCCCACATCTATATCATACTTTTAACCCACAATTAAATTCTATAGTAGATATGCTTGAAGAAATATTAACATCCATAAAATTTTAAAGAAATAAGGAAAAAGAGAATCCCAAGAAAGAAAAATTTCAAAACATAATTAACATAACAGATTTAAAAGTAAAACCACCACTAAAATTATGAATATTGAAGAAAAATTAGAAAAAGTTACAATGCTTTTTAAACAATTAAAAATGGCTCAAGAAAATAATATTATGGAACAAAAATTTCAAATAGAAGAAGAATTAGTAAATTTTGAAAATATAGAAAATGAAGAATATATCTTAGATTATTCAAGTGACGAAGAACCAGCAATTCCAATACAAGTTAAAAATGAAGCTGGAACATCTAAGCATAATCAATCTCAATTTAAATGGGAAACAGGTTTTGATAATTATGCTTTTAAAAAAGGGTTTATAAATAAAGATTCAAAATATACAAAAATACCATCAAAATACGTCCCTAAAATCCAGGAAATGGAAGGAGAAAGAATGCTTGACTTAGACTGTAAAAAGAATGAAAAAGAAATTTTCGAAAATTGGTTAAATTCCTTTTTATTAGAAGCTTTTACTAATCCAAAGCTTAGTGAATTGTCTGGAAGAGATATTTGAAATTACATAGGGTTTCATACTAAAGGAACTATAAGAGATTATATGACATCAATAGAAAACCAAATAATAGAAGATTTAGCAACAAAAGCAACAGCTTATGATAAGATATTATATATAATGATGATTCTATATAAAGAATTTTTTGGAAAAAATATTATAGATCATAAACAAGAAGTCTATAATAAATAATATCAAGAAGCAAAAAACCATTTAGCTAATATTCAGATATATGATCTATGTAACGTGGAATCTTATATATGCGAATATAGAATACATTATTACAAATTAAAAGAAGAAGATAAAAATTATTATCTTAGTATGTATATAACAAAACTTCCATATCCTGCTAATGAATTTATAATGGGAAGATTTATAAGAGAAATAAATAAAGGGACAATTGAAAATAATTTTGGTGGAACAACCTCTGCAATAAGAGAGGAAATAAAAGAACGTTGTATGCAAGAAGCAACTCAAAAAAGATTTGCGAATATAATTAGAATTTGTTGTCAGGATAATGAAGAGATACCCCAAAAATATGGTCTTAATAAAAATTTTCAAAGAAAAAGAAAATATCAATTTAGAAAAAGAAAATACTATCCAAATTGGAGAAAAAAGAGGTATTTTAGAAAAAGAAATAACGATAAAAACAAAAGACAAAAAATGACTATTGCCCGAATAAAAAAGAAAATTGTAAGTGTTGGTATTGCCAAGAAGAAGGACACTATACAAATGAATGCCCGAAAAAGAAGGATAAAAAGGATCTTACTAAACAAATAGAAATTGCTAAGTCTTGTTTCATGGAACCATTAGAGGAATCTGATGATAACTTAGGCTATATTTTTGAATATGTCTTGGAAACAGACTCAGAGACTGAGTAATAATGCCACATTTATTACTATAAAAATAACAGAAAAGTTTATAAATGCTTTCATAGATTCTGGAGCAACACAATGCTTTGCTAGTTCAAATATAAAACTTGATTGAAAAAAATTAAAGAAACCATTAAGAGTTAGAATAGCTGACAAATCAATACATAAAATTGACCAAAAAGCAGAGATGGTTGAAATTTTTATTCAAAATTATAGGTTCATTGTTCCATCAATATATATGTTAGATTCTGGAATGGATTTTATCATAGGAAATAACTTTTTAAAGCTATATCATCCATTCATTCAAGAATTAACATATATAGTTTTAAAAGCTCCACACGATTCTTCAATAAATCAAAAATCAAAACGTATAAAAATACCAACTACTACTATAGACAAGATTCTAAAATTTAAAATATTTTCTATCTTAGAGACATGTTATTTAAATTTATACTTTCAGATAAATATTCCAAAAAATAATCCTGAAATAAAGATAGAAGAACTTTTGGATGAAATTTGTGCTGAAAATCCTTTAGATGTTAAAAATACAAATAGTGAATTAATAAGCATTAAATTAAAAGATCCTACAAAAGAGATAAATGTTCCAAATAGAATTCCTTATTCCGCAAGAGATAGAGAAGAGTTCTCATTAGAATGTAGAGATCTTTTGGAAAAAGGAATTATAAGATTAAGTAAAAGTCCTCATGCGGCTCCAGCCTTTTATGTTGAAAACAATAATGAAATTAAAAGGGGAAAATGAAGAATGGTTATTAACTATAAAAAGATGAACGAAGAAACTATTGGTGATGCTCATAAACTTCCAAGAAAAGATTCTATTTTAGAAAAAATCAAAGGAGCAACTTGGTTTTCATCTCTTGATGCAAAATCAGGATATTGGCAACTTCGTTTAGACGAAGAAACAAAGAAATTAACTGCTTTTGTAGCGACCTGCAGTTTTAAAAATATAAATATAAATAAGTTATAATTTATTTCATAAATTGGAGTTTTTTTTTACCTTTAGAAATTATTTTATCATCAGTAATTGAACTAATTTTATAACTATTTGAATTCAATCAAATTCATATTCTTATATATATAAATATTTTATGATGAAATATTTTACATAATTAAAACTATAATTTTAGTTATTTATAAGAAATAAAACTTATATCTATATTTTAATTTGAGTAATTGATATTTTAATTTAAAAATAGAGTTTAGTTAATAATATTATTATCGAACTTAGCTTTGTTAATGTTTCACTAAATATCTTTCACTCTTAAGTTACTAATGTCATTTAGATTAATAACGCATATATTATTAACTTTATATATAAATTATTATTATTATTATTATTATTATTATTATTATAGCTAGCGTTATTCATTGCTAGTTCTACTAAGGAAACTTTATAATATTATAAGTTACACAATTAGATATTGTAACATTATAAGTTACGTTAATATATATAAAGAAAGAGTACTCGGTCACTTTCATAGATATAAGTTTTGTAATATAATATTATATTATTATAATTCGTTCTTAGCTTCCTTCTATATAAGTATAACCTATTATTATAATTTCCTTTCATAAAGTGTATATAAAATATAAATAAAGCTAAGGCGGCGTATTTGTATTAATCATATATATATCATTAACGTATGCGAGAGGGAAAAAAAGAAAGAACACGGAGAGAGAAGACCGAAGAGAACGTAAATCCTTCGGAACTTCCAGCTTCAATTTCTTGAAATTCGTAACTCCAATAAAAAATCTAATCCGGTAAGAGTATTCGTAACCTCCTCCTCTACACGTTGGCATAATTTTTAATTAGTAGAAGTTGACAGTGACGTAGTTCCTCTTTCTTTTGGGTTTGACCAACGGGAGTTTTAGGAGACATAGACGATACTGGACATTTTCTTCTTCGATAGCTCAGTCAGATAGCTTCTCCAGAGTTTTGAATATTTTGATTCCGTACGAAGGTATGGTTTTGGTTTCTCATAGTTAATATTTAATGTCACGTGAAAACTTAGGCTAGAAGACCTTAAGATAGGAATGAACTGAGTGAATAATTGATGGTTTGTGTATATGGTATAAAATGTGAGGTTTAGCTGTTGTCAATAATTTGCTGTTGAAGTTGGTCGGTTTGGAAAAAGATTTAATATTGGTATTTGTTTGATTATGAAATAATTTGTTACTGGAAATGATTTGAGTGACTGAGAGGTGTTTGGTTTGATAGTTGGGACCCTTGAAGGGTGGCAGAAATTTAAGTCTTAGAGGAGATAATGCCAAAATTTCTTTAAGAATTGGAATTTGATTTGAGGTGGTATTTTAAAAAGAAAGAGATTATTATGTGGCTTGTGTATTTGAGACTATTTGTTGACCCTCTGTCGCAAGATGTGACCGGGCACTTTAACTCCCCGGATTCCCCCATGTGCATGCATATAAATATGAATATTGAATATTATTGAGCTTGGAGTTTAACTCCATGGAATACTATATTATTGAGCTTGGAGTGTAACTCCATGGAATATTATTGAGCTTGGAGTGTGACTCCATGGAATATTATATTTGAGCTTGGGGTTTGACTCCATGGAATATTATTGAGCTTGGGGATGCGCGCACAGAGGGACTGTCCAATGGTTAACTACCAGGACTTGTCGGGTTGGCTGTATAACCGACAGATGAGACTCATCAGCCATAGGACAGGCATACATCATATGCATTTGTTTGTTTGCTTGAGTGTGCATTGTTTTGGTTTGCTTAACTGTTTAATTCTGCTTATCCGCTACTTGTTCTACTTGCTGTAAATGCTTCTCTACCTGTGTTTTTCTTGCTTGAACTATATGTGTATGTTTTCTGAGAAATCCTTCTTGGCGAAGGTGTAAGGAGAGAGGATTGTTCCGCCAATGATTCGGAGGATTAGAGGAGACAGAACGTGGATTATTAGGTTAAAGTTAGATTCAGAATTATAATACCTTAGACAACTTACCCAATTTCTGGTTTAGTTGAATTCTTAAGCTGAAATCTGAGTGTCGAAGTTCTAGGAATGCCTCTGGCTTTCCTGAGACCTTTTATATTAACTATGCGGGCACCTTTACCATACTGAGAACCTCCGGTTCTCATCCCATACTATGTTATTATTTTTCAGATGTAGGTCGAGAGACACCTCGTTGAGCGTTTGGGTATCCTCCTTACGAGCGAAGAACTGTCTTTTGGGCTGTCATATTTTGTTTTAGGCTATGTATATATGTTTATAGAATCTCCGCATGTATATTTTGTGTTTTGTCCCTCCTAGAGGTCGACTTGGAGATACAGGGGTTTATTTTGTGGTTTGAGTTTTATTTTGGGTTGTATATATACATAATTATGTACTCTGGTCGGCCTTAGCTTCACAGGTCGAGTCTGGAGCTTGCTATCTAAGTTTTGGAACTCTGATATGTATATATATGTGTTCAGTTATCTTTCGCTTTTACCTATCCGTTTTACGAATATCCATGCGAGTGTGTCACGATTTTCTGTTTATTAATTTGTTTAGCTTGTTCTTCAAGGCTCCTAGATATGATTTCACCCAACTACATCTATGTAGATATCATTTTCTTTTAGAGGTCGTAATACCTTGCCACCTCTGCTTTACGACTTAAGCGTAAGGCCCTGTGTGGTAGGGTGTTACATTATGGTATCAGAGCAGTTCGTTCCTATAGAGCCTGAGTAATGGACTGATTATGCTTCTGGGCATACTCTGGGTGTGTGTATGTGCTATTAGGATATCTGATTGATATATGTGGCATAAACGTTCATGAGCATGCATTTGGAACTTGAAGCATTAGACTTGCGATATTGAGACTGATCAACTTAATATCACTTGTTTAGTGTGTGAAGGGACCAGATGTCGACTCACGGACGCGGTCGCGGCCGAGGTAGAGGTAGGATAGGCACTGTTACTCCTGGCCTGGCAGGGAATGATCCAGTAGACTTCATGGCTGCCCTGGAAAATATGGCTGCGGCTATGCAGGCGACAGCCGAGGCACTGGGTAATCAGATAAACCAGGGTAATCACGGAAACAATAATGATGAGGACGGTCCCATGACACTTGCTACATTTCTGAAAGTTCACCCTCCGACCTTTAGGGGAACCTCAAATCCCACAGATGCAGATAATTGGATTCAAGCTATGGAACGAGCACTGCAAGCTCAGCAGGTTCCTGAGGAGCAATGGGTTGAGTTTGGAACTTATCAGCTGCAGGGTGAGGCTCAGCACTGGTGGCAGGGGACACGACGTATCCTGCAGCCAGATGGCACTGTGATTCCTTGGGAGGTTTTCCGAACAGAGTTCTATAAGAAATACTTTCCTAATTCAGCCAAAAATGCCAAAGAACTTGAATTGATGCAGTTAAAGCAGGGACAGATGACTGTTACTGAGTATACTAGCAGGTTTGAGGAGTTATGTCGCTTTTCTCGTATTTGTCAAGGTGCGCCTGATGATTTTGCTGAGTGGAAATGTATTAAGTATGAGGGAGGTCTTCGAAGTGATATTTTGAGCTTCGTTGCACCAATGGAGATCAGAGTGTTTTCAAAACTGGTAAACAAAAGTAGAGTTGCTGAGGATTGTCTGAGAAAGGCGACATCAGATAAGAGTGACCAGCGAATTTTTGTTAGGAGAGATCAGGAAAGGAACTTCGCCCCTAGAAGACAAGATTTTAAGCGAGGCAGTTACACCCCACAACCACATTTGGGTCAGAATAACTTCCAGAGATTCAGTAATAATAACAGTCAGGGAAGAGGCAAAGGAAAGCAAGCTCAGACCCCACCAAATGATTTAACTTGTAGGAGGTGTGGAAAGTACCACCCGAATGCTCCGTGCAGGGCTGGTTTAGGTGTATGCTATTACTGTGGTGAAGCTGGGCATTTGTCTTGGAATTGTCCAGAAAAGAAAAAGAATCAAGAAGCTGGAAAGGCACAACATCAAGGACGCGTGTTCACTATGACAGCGGATGGTGCTGGAACCGCAGATACTCCGATTAGAGGTAATCACGCACTGATAATCGAAATTTCCGACTGCCTTGCGTAGTAAATAGCACGTAGCATTCATTGTAGTACATTACCGAGTTGTGAGCCTTGTGATTTTCAATTGAGCGATCGACTAAAAACCTCTGAATGGTGAGACAGAACGATAGTTGGTCAGCCTAGAAAAGTGACTAAATTCTTGGAGAATAATAATAAGAGTGGCGCAGCAGTAGTGGGTTGAATTATTTTGAGTATACAACTTAAGTTATACATAAAGAACCGGAAATGTTGAGAGTTATGCGGGACAGTTACCTGAAACCCGGAGATGGTAAGTTATGAGGAAGAGACATGACATAGGTTGAACCCGTAATTGATAATCGGTTATGTGTCAAGAGAAAGAGTAAGTTGTGATAGATTTAGTGTCAGAGGCTGAACCAGTTTCGATTGAATTACGAAAGGTGACACCATTAGAATCAGCAGAACCTGGGAGCTAGATGAAGCGAGTATTAGAAGCGATAAACCCGTCGTTCCAATACCAACCTGCCTTATAACCTTTTTGCATCGAGTTTATCTTGTTTATTCCGCTTTGCGTAGACTTTTAAGCCATAAGAATATCCTGAATTTGCAAATTAAACATGTCAAATCTTTCTGTTTTTCTTTGACATGTTTAAGAAGGGCAGTTACATTAGTATGAATCTTTTCCATTTTATATCAATTTTCGAGGGCAAAAATTTTTGTAAGGTGGATAGAATGTAGCGACCTTCAGTTTTAAAAATATAAATATAAATAAGTTATAATTTATTTCATAAATTGGAGTTTTTTTTTTACCTTTAGAAATTATTTTATCATCAGTAATTGAACTAATTTTATAACTATTTGAATTCAATCAAATTCATATTCTTATATATATAAATATTTTATGATGAAATATTTTACATAATTAAAACTATAATTTTAGTTATTTATAAGAAATAAAACTTATATCTATATTTTAATTTGAGTAATTGATATTTTAATTTAAAAATAGAGTTTAGTTAATAATATTATTATCGAACTTAGCTTTGTTAATGTTTCACTAAATATCTTTCACTCTTAAGTTACTAATGTCATTTAGATTAATAACGCATATATTATTAACTTTATATATAAATTATTATTATTATTATTATTATTATTATTATTATTATTATTATTATAGCTAGCGTTATTCATTGCTAGTTCTACTAAGGAAACTTTATAATATTATAAGTTACACAATTAGATATTGTAACATTATAAGTTACGTTAATATATATAAAGAAAGAGTACTCGGTCACTTTCATAGATATAAGTTTTGTAATATAATATTATATTATTATAATTCGTTCTTAGCTTCCTTCTATATAAGTATAACCTATTATTATAATTTCCTTTCATAAAGTGTATATAAAATATAAATAAAGCTAAGGCGGCGTATTTGTATTAATCATATATATATCATTAACGTATGCGAGAGGAAAAAAAAGAAAGAACACGGAGAGAGAAGACCGAAGAGAACGTAAATCCTTCGGAACTTCCGGCTTCAATTTCTTGAAATTCGTAACTCCAATAAAAAATCTAATCCGGTAAGAGTATTCGTAACCTCCTCCTCTACACGTTGGCATAATTTTTAATTAGTAGAAGTTGACAGTGACGTAGTTTCTCTTTCTTTTGGGTTTGACCAACGGGAGTTTTAGGAGACATAGACGATACTGGACATTTTCTTCTTCGATAGCTCAGTCAGATAGCTTCTCCGGAGTTTTGAATATTTTGATTCCGTACGAAGGTATGGTTTTGGTTTCTCGTAGTTAATATTTAATGTCACGTGAAAACTTAGGCTAGAAGACCTTAAGATAGGAATGAACTGAGTGAATAATTGATGGTTTGTGTATATGGTATAAAATGTGAGGTTTAGCTGTTGTCAATAATTTGCTGTTGAAGTTGGTCGGTTTGGAAAAAGATTTAATATTGGTATTTGTTTGATTATGAAATAATTTGTTACTGGAAATGATTTGAGTGACTGAGAGGTGTTTGGTTTGATAGTTGGGACCCTTGAAGGGTGGCAGAAATTTAAGTCTTAGAGGAGATAATGCCAAAATTTCTTTAAGAATTGGAATTTGATTTGAGGTGGTATTTTAAAAAGAAAGAGATTATTATGTGGCTTGTGTATTTGAGACTATTTGTTGACCCTCTGTCGCAAGATGTGACCGGGCACTTTAACTCCCCGGATTCCCCCATGTGCATGCATATAAATATGAATATTGAATATTATTGAGCTTGGAGTTTAACTCCATGGAATACTATATTATTGAGCTTGGAGTGTAACTCCATGGAATATTATTGAGCTTGGAGTGTGACTCCATGGAATATTATATTTGAGCTTGGGGTTTGACTCCATGGAATATTATTGAGCTTGGGGATGCGCGCACAGAGGGACTGTCCAATGGTTAACTACCAGGACTTGTCGGGTTGGCTGTATAACCGACAGATGAGACTCATCAGCCATAGGACAGGCATACATCATATGCATTTGTTTGTTTGCTTGAGTGTGCATTGTTTTGGTTTGCTTAACTGTTTAATTCTGCTTATCCGCTACTTGTTCTACTTGCTGTAAATGCTTCTCTACCTGTGTTTTTTGCTTGAACTATATGTGTATGTTTTCTGAGAAATCCTTCTTGGCGAAGGTGTAAGGAGAGAGGATTGTTCCGCCAATGATTCGGAGGATTAGAGGAGACAGAACGTGGATTATTAGGTTAAAGTTAGATTCAGAATTATAATACCTTAGACAACTTACCCAATTTCTGGTTTAGTTGAATTCTTAAGCTGAAATTTGAGTGTCGAAGTTCTAGGAATGCCTCTGGCTTTCCTGAGACCTTTTATATTAACTATGCGGGCACCTTTACCATACTGAGAACCTCCGGTTCTCATCCCATACTATGTTATTGTTTTTCAGATGCAGGTCGAGAGACACCTCGTTGAGCGTTTGGGTATCCTCCTTACGAGCGAAGAACTGTCTTTTGGACTGTCATATTTTGTTTTAGGCTATGTATATATGTTTATAGAATCTCCGCATGTATATTTTGTGTTTTGTCCCTCCTAGAGGTCGACTTGGAGATACAGGGGTTTATTTTGTGGTTTGAGTTTTATTTTGGGTTGTATATATACATAATTATGTACTCTGGTCGGCCTTAGCTTCACAGGTCGAGTCTGGAGCTTGCTATCTGAGTTTTGGAACTCCGATATGTATATATATGTGTTCAGTTATCTTTCGCTTTTACCTGTCCGTTTTACGAATATCCATGCGAGTGTGTCACGATTTTCTGTTTATTAATTTGTTTAGCTTGTTCTTCAAGGCTCCTAGATATGATTTCACCCAACTACATCTATGTAGATATCATTTTCTTTTAGAGGTCGTAATACCTTGCCACCTCTGCTTTACGACTTAAGCGTAAGGCCCTGTGTGGTAGGGTGTTACAGCTTTTACTTGCCCAACAAAAGAATCAACAAGTGTGTTGCTCTATGAATGGAATGTATTACCATTCAGATTAAAACAAGCCCCAGGTATTTATCAAAGATTTATGGAAGAAAATCTAAAAGAATTAAATGAATTTGTTTTAGTGTACATTGATGATATACTAATTTTTACAAAACAGGATAAAGAAGATTATCTTCAAAAATTATTAATAGTTTTAGAAAGATATAAAGAAAAAGGATTAGTTCTTAGCAAAAAGAAAGCAAGAATAGCAAAACAAGAAATAGAGTTTCTTGGATTAATTCTATCTACTCAAGGTAAGCTAAAACTTCAACCAAATGTTCTAGAAAAGGTAAATTTATTTCCTAATAAAATAGAAGATAGAAAACAATTACAAAGATTTTTAGGGTGTATAAATTATATTTTCGATCAAGGATTTTTAAAGAATATAACAGAATACACTAAAAGCTTATTTCCAAAAATAAGTACTAAAAAAGAATGGAAATGGGATGAAAAAGATAGTATGCAAATTCAAAGAATTAAAGAACTTTGTGAAAAACTTCCAGAACTTTATATTCCAGAAGAAAATAACTACTTAATAGTAGAAACAGATGCTTCAGACATAACCTGGTCAGGATGTCTAAAAGCTAAGAAAGCTATAAAAAATTTGGAACAAGAAAAAGAATCATTAGATTCTAAATATTCCCCAAAGGAATTACTTTGCAAGTATATTTCAGGGACTTTTACTCCAACAGAACAGAGATATACCACTCATGAAAATGAAACTCTAGCAGCAATTAAATCTCTTAAGAAATGGAAAATTGATTTACTACCCAGAGATTTTACATTAAGGACAGATTCAAGTTACCTAACAGGTTTCATACGATATAATTTAAAAGTTGATTATAATCATGGACGATTGGTAAGATGGCAATTATTTTTGTTACAATATCCAATAAAAATTGAATATATTAAGGGTGACAAAAATGTTATTGTAGATACATTAACAAGAGAATGGAGTTCGTCTACAACGCATTAGATCAAGAAATTCAGAAATACGAACAAGAACTCGAAAAATGCAAGCATTGTCAGCAAATAAGGACACAGATCCAATCCCTCAAGAAGGCCATCGAAGCAATGAAATCAACACAACAACCAAAACCATCTGAGTTCAGCCAGCTAAGCGTGGTGGACAAATCAGGTGAAGAAAAAATTCCAGAAAATAAAATAATTGCTAAAATCATCAAAAAATCCACCCAAGATAAAAAATATTATGTAATTTATAATGGCTCCATGAAAGGAGTATATGATACCTGGGAAAAAGCAGCACCATTTACACATCAATCAAGGATAATTCATAAAGGAGGGTTTTTAACACTGGAAGAAGCAAAGGAATCTTTCAGGGAATATGAAGCTCTTCATCCAGAGCAAACCCTAAAAAGAGCAGATAAAGCTCCAATTCAAACCCAGAGAACAGAAATAATAAGAAACATTCCTACAAGAGCTGAAATCAAGGAAAAGAAAAGGGTCTGTAGATCAAATCTCAGAGAAACCCTTAACATAGTCCTGAATTGGACTGAAGAAAAAAGGACAATCTTGGGATATTATCCTATTGCCAAAGAACAGCTAACAAAGCAGGTTATATTTCCAGATGCTTCCCCATCTGACACCTATCAGTTTTTCCAGTATGGATTAATTGATACAATTTTAATTTTTAATGATTTAAAAATTATTAGTGAGTTTCCTGCAGGATTTATTGATGCAGTAAAGAGATTTAAAAATATGATTGACAACGTAAATCCAAGGGATATATCCCTAAAATTTATGAATAGTCAACCTATTTTTAATGAAGAAGAAGAATGCTTGGTTCCAGCACATCAAGTAATCTTCATGTCCGTCTTCCCAGGAAATTTTCAACCAATTGATCAAGTTCAAGATTTAACAATCTACAGTCATGAAGGAAGACTAGCCAGCACACTAGCAACGGTCTTCGAAAGAACTCAAAAGATAACAAGGGAATCTCACACAAGAATCAATTATAAAAGCAGAAATACTTTGCTTGTGTCCAGTAAAAGGAATGAAATTGAAGAAAGAGAGATGAGACTCTTAGTGGAATTTGAATCAGCATTCTACAACTTATCTGGACTCTTAGAAAAGCTCTCCGAAGGGATAAAGAGGAATCTCTGCTATTTGATAAAAGACAGAGAAGACCACAAGTGCCAGCTATGTGTCTCAGAGTTATCTGAAGAAAGCAATAATGAAACGGAATCAACCCACATGATAAAGGAAGAAGACAACGCATCTGAAGGTCACATGATGAAAGAGGAGGACAGCACATCTGAAGCATCTCTCAACATTATTGCATAGTGACGTAAGCGCTTAGGTCATAAAGCACCAACAATGTAACTGGTGCAAGATAATAAACAATGACGTAAGCAATGACGTCATAAGAAGGGTAAGGATGGGAATTGTCCATCAGACCCAACCATTATAAATAGGTTGTTTAGGCAATTGTAGAAGGCATCAGAAAACAGAAAGCAGGAGGCTAAGAGTACTCATATACTAGGAGAGCAAGGAGGAAGCTGCCGAGGCGATTCTGTAGTCTGAAAAAAGAATTCCCTTAGAAAAAAATAGTTTTAAACTCCCCTCTGGAGTTAATATCTATAATCTCCCATCTGGAGATAAAAACATCTTATGTAAAATATACTAAATAAAGGAATTTTTTCTCCAGAAAGGTACGCCTTTATCCTAATCTCTTAGTTATGAATTATTTAGAAAGCTTAGAATTAACGGAAGAATCTGATTATTATAGATTATCTGCTTTATTAGATAATGAAAAATAGGCTGTTCTAAAAACAGAATTAAACCTCAAATCAAATGAAAATTTTAATAAACAAAATCTTTTAAAAGAAGTTTTTAATAGAAAAAATATAATATACTATGGAAAAATTCAACTTGAAGCCCCTATAAAGATAAAATCTGCAAATGGGGAACTCGAAATAGCTTTGATAAATGATGAAGAATTGAGTAAACAGATTAAGAAAATTAAGGATCAATAAAAAAGATGTAAAATTGGATGGATTCATATTAGTACTATACAAGTCTTAATCAAATCTACATATATGAAAGGAATTAATTCACTAATAAGTTTAGCAATCTGTGACAAAAGAATTACTGATACGCTATACCTTTATCAACTGAAAATCTTGGAAGATCTATAAGTTTAGCTTATAAATTTCACAGAAAGAATCTAATTGAACAAGATGATGAACCATTTTCAATTACATATGCAATAAATTACGCTTTAACAAATAGCCATCATAGTATAATATTTAAAAACAGAAAAAGGATTTATGTTGATGAATTATTTCAGAAAATTGTAAAAACAGAAATACCAAAATATAAAGCTATTGAAAACCCAGTTCTATTACTAAAAGAACCATCAGGAAAATTAGTTTCATCGAATTTTCAAATAAGAGAATCTAAAATTAATAGCCCTTTAAGTTTATCTAAGTTAAAAATTAAAGAAGAAAGTTCTGAAATAAAAGAACTAACAAAAAAGGTCGAAAAATTAAATGAGACCCTAAACACAAAACTATGACAATAAATAAAGAAGAAATATATGTAACTTATCAAGACAAGAAACAAGAGCTCTTTGAAAGAGAAAATCGTTTGAATTATTTACAGTTTTCTGAAATAAATCAAAGAGCATTTGAAACCCTAAAAATAATCTATGACAAGTTGAAAAGAGAAGTTGAAGAGCTAGAAAAATTAATAGAATCTCTAGAAAATAGTGATGAATCGATGATAGAGTTTGCGGAAATTTTAAATAATGAAGCATAAAAAGATTGAAAAACCAGAAAATAAAATAAAAAGAAATAGGACGAGAAAATTAAAAAGTAAAATAAAGGAGTATAAAAGGGAATTAAATAATCTTCAGATTGAAATTGATGATCTTATAATAAAAAGGATAGAAATAAGAATAAATATAAACAAGTTGGAATTAAACTTAAAAAATTTATAAATGCCTGGAAAACCATATTATGACTTAAAAGAATTAAAGCTGCTGAAAGAAAAAATGGAGAATAAAATTAAAAAATTAAACAGATATTTAGAAACAAGAGAAAGTGTAGAAATAAAAGAAGTTATTGAGGATTTGAGAAATTATATTAAAGAAAAAGACAAACAGATAAAAGATTTTATATACAGTAATCCATGCAAAAAAGAATATTATAAACTAAAACAAGATTAAAAAGTTATAAATATACATCAAAGTAGTAGAAATGGTCAATATTATAGAATTTACAAATTATTTTTATTCAAAGTTAAAAATTTGGTATCAGAGCCAAGTTAACGATTAAGGGTAACACTTTTTCTTTAAGCAACACTTTTAGTGATACGTTTTAAAAAAAAAAAAGAAGCCAGTTACCATATATCCACAATTAATTGGTAAACTTCTTTGTAGTCACCATAGGCATAATAAAATAATAGGTACCACAGAACGCACCTATATATATATATATACACACACATTCATATACATACTTTAGTTTTTGAAACTCACTAAGTAGAGTAGAAAGAAAATAAAGAAAGAGAGACCGTGGGAGAAAGAGAGAGAAATCGTAAAAATTTTCGAGCTTTCGGCTTTGATTTTTTGAGAAAGCTCTAATTTTTTGAGATTTATAACTTTAATAAAAAATTTAATTTAATAAAAATGTTCGTATTCTTTTTTTTATATGTTAGCATTATTTTTGTCCGTTAAAAATTGATAATGGTGTAGCCTTCCTTCTTCTTAAGTTCGGCTAAATTAAATTTTAGGAGATATAGACAATTTCTGACATTTTCTTCTTTAATAATTTGGTCTAAAAACTTCTGCGGAGTTTCTGTTGTTATGATTTCTTTACAGAGGTAGGGTTTAGTAATTTTATAATAATTAAATGTGAATTTGATAAGTGAATGTTGATTTGATTGATTATTGTTTGAGTTTGAATAAGTTTATGTTGAATTATTGTTATTGGTTGTGATTTATTGATTGGTTATGAGGAACAGCTCAGCTGTAGTTATTTTAATAGTTTTGGGACTGTTGTGGTATGGTATTTTAAAAAAATTGATGAAATTGGTGGTTGAAAGATTAAACTAAAAATTGTGAAAACTCGGTAACCGAAAAATTTGAGAACAGATTAAAGCATAAGTAATATTTTGAAAGAAAAAAGCTAAGAGTTTCGGTTTTGGTATAAAAGAAAGATTAGTAATTATAATTTATTTTTTAAGGATAATATTGTATTTGTATATAAAAATAGAGGTATAATTTATAATTGTATAAGTTTTGAGGTATTTTGGGTAATAAATAAAGTATAAAGATAAAATGGATATTTTATAAAAACACAGAGTTATTTTTATAAATATGAAAATAAGTGAGAATTCTAAATATTGAAGTTAAAAATAGAATAATAAAAGGATCGTAATGTAGAAATTAATTGATAAAAGTTTAAAATAAAGTTTTATAAACTAAATTTTAAAAGAAGATTATAAATATTATTTTAAATATATTTTTAAAATTATTCATTTATATTAAAATAAATTATTATTATTTACATTCTAATATTTTAAAATGATCAATTATGTTTCATATTTTAAAAATTATTGACTCTTAGTGTTAGAAAATAATAAATTATATCACACGAATCAATTTTGGATATCTAAAGTATTAATGAAAACAAATCAGATAATGTTCCATTATTCAAGTGGCAGTGCGTTCTGCATCACTTAGTAATTTTAAAAAGCTCCTTTACCTATGAAACTCATGATTTCACACACTGGTGGCCATGGGAACACCTTCACTCAACCTTTGTTCCTAAAAGCCTGTGCCAACCTTGGTTCCATTATTCAATATTCATGGGACAATGATTCATGGCCATATTCTGAGACTTGGCTTCCAAAATGACTTAGTTATTGAACAGCTAGCTAGCACCTGCTTTTATTTAATTTGTTTGTTGTATTTGTAACTTACAAATCTTTATAGTTCTTCTTTTTTTTTTTTTGTATGTGCTATTTTTAGAAATAAAAGTATAATAAGGGTATCTCTTATTTTTCAGTAAAAATTTTAGATGAGTGCTTAGCTTGTTATTACATGTTCAAGAAGGAATTTAATGCTAATTTCTTTTATTTTAGATTTTAATTCGAACATATAATTTTACATAAAAGATGTTTTTAAAATAAGCTCAACTAACACTATATGCATTAAATATGCTACTCTTATGATTCATTGGATTTCATAATATAAATGAAAATAAAAAAGAAGCTATAAAAGAAGAATGTTGAGGAATTTTAATAAATATAGAAAATATTAAAATATAAATAAATATTTTTTAATATAGAACACTTTAAAATAAAAAATGCAACACTTTATTTTTTTAAACTAAATATAAAACATATAAATACATAAAAATATAAATCTTTTTTATTCATTAAGACTAATTATTATGTTGTAAATTTTATTATAATAAAAATTCATATTAAAATGTTATTTTTAATTACAATATATTAAATATAAAATAATTAAATATTATTTTAAATTACTTGACAAATACAATTCTAAATATTGAATAGTAAAAAAATTTGGGTAATGCATGCTCATAAATTATATTATGGTAGTTAACTATTTAATTTTATTCATATATCATCAATTTAATTAGTTATATATGACAAAAAGTTATACTATGAAATATATTTATGTATTATGAATTTCTTTTCATGCTCGTATAAAACACAGATCTATACACTAGTATTTAAAAAAAAAGAGATAATTTCTAATCAATTAATACGTAATTTATCTTCTATGACATATCAACTTTTTTATTTAGTCACTAATTAACTATACTATTAATTTGAATTTTTTAAATTTAACCAAAGTTAATATTTAGGATCACTTAAGTTATTCTTTAAATGTATGTCCTTATTGTATAATTAAGTTTATTCTTTAAAATTTTTTCTTTGCCTCCTTTTTTTTTTTAAAGTTAGGAATGAGATTCGAATAACTCGAGATTTTTAAATGAGAAAGAAAGACTATACGGTTAGAATTATAGTTCAAATAGCATAGTCTTCTCTTTTCTTCACCTTCCTTGTCCGTCCACTTTCTACATCTTTGATTCAATACTTCTCTGCATCTTTAAAAATTGGATAATGATATATCTTTCAACATCTAATTTTTTTGATTATTTTATCATTAAATTATTGTTAGGGTTGCAAGTGTGAGAAGTATAAGGAATTAATCCTACATCAAAAAAAATATGAATAAGTGAAGAGTATATAAGATGAGAGACATATTAACTTGAAGCTTAAAGTTTTGAGTTGGATATGACATTTTCTCATCTTGTATTCTCTCGTTTTGATTCCTCTCTGAAATCTTCTAGTAGTAGAGCAAAATGATAAATATTTACTTTTATATTTTTTTATTATTCAAAATTGTAAAACTATTAATGAATGCTAAATAAAACAAGTTTAAACTAATTTTTTATGATCTTTCTAACATTACTATTTTTTCGAATCATATCATTTTGAGTTAACCTCCAAAATTCTTTTTTGTTTTAGTTGCCAAGCAACATAAATAATGATAAATTGAGATATCTTTTAAGATTTATTTACTTTACTATTTTGTACAGGCAAAATATTAATGATATGAAATTATTTTTAGGTCTAATTTTTTATTATCTTCTTAATATTACTGTTTTTTCGAATTACATCATTTTGATTTAACCTCCAAAATTCTTTTTTATTTTATTTGCCCAACAACATAGCACAAATAACAATAACTTTAGATCTATTTTAAAATTCATTTACTTTTCTATTTTGTACAAAAAATATTAATGACAAGTAATTATTTTCAACTTAGGTTGTTTATTTTTTTTAAACTAGTAGAATCTAGTATTATTTAAGAATAAACTAAATTTAATGAGTAATAATTATACATTTATGTTTGTAATTGCAAATGCAATTCAAGTGCTCACAATTTAGATCGGCTTTCCTTTTATTCTATTTAGGTTTGTGATATATATTCCCAATCAATCAATTTGATTGGTTTGATGTTTAGTGCTATATATTGAAGATCTTGATTAGGAAAGAAACAAATAGAGCGACAAAAATGTAATACCATTAAAATTTTTCTAAACTTGTATATTGGAATCTAATTTATTTTTTATTACATCTTACGAGGCACACTACAAACGTAAAATTCTATCCTCTATTGTTCTATCTTCATCTTCAGCGGAAATGGCAACCCATAGCGATCAGATTCCTAAGGATTTTGTATTGGAAATTCTAGCAAAATTACCTGTTAAGTCTTTGAAGCGATTTAGTTGCGTGCATAAGTCTTGGCTAAATTTATTTGAGAATTCTAATTTTAAGAGCATGTACTACGAGAATTTAAAATCTAAAACTACTCACTCATCGTCTCTCCTTCTATGGAGATATTTTGATGACGAAAGAAGTGATGGAGACGTCTATGAAAATGATGTGCATTTGCTTTCTGGAGAAAGGTACGAAAACATAGTTACGTTAGTTTTGCCAAGTCTGTTTGAAGAAAATGGTTTTTATAGAGTTTTAGATTGTGTTAATGGTATCATATGTCACTATGAAGAAGAAGGTCTTGATGTAAAAATAGGACTTTGGAACCCCAAAACCGACCAGCATAAAATTATTCCTCCGGGTATTACTGATGATGAGCCCGGCTTTGATCGGCAAGTAAGTATTCATGGATTTGGTTATGATAATGTGAATGATGATTATAAAGTGATTCAATGTGTATATTATATTCATGGTCATACTTTTGTAGAAGAGCCTGTTCTAACAATTTGGCAAATTTATAGTCTAAAAAGTAATTGTTGGAAGAAACTTGATCTTGAAATGACTAAGAAGGAACATATATATAATGCTTCTGTAGCGTACTTGAATGGAGTATGCCACTGGTGGGGTAGCGAGCATGCTACTAATGGACTCGAAGAAGAACAAGTACTTGTGTCATTTAATCTCAGCACTGAAATGTTTCAAACCACATCAATTGTTTGGCTGCAAAAAAATGATGATAGACCTATCAGAAGTTTGGTAGTGCTCAACAAATCTGTTACTCTGATTTCCTCTTTTGCTAAGAATAATTGCATTGAAATATCTATTTTGGGTGAAATTGGTGTGAAAGAATCTTGGGTAAAAATTTTCACACTTGAACCCTTTTCATCAGAATTTAGTCCAATGAGAATGGGCCACAAATGTGATCTAATATTTATTGGAAACCACAACAGTGAATTGGTTTCCTTTGATGTTATTACGCGCAAAATAATTCACAATATTAATATCAAAACAAGCATGTTTGGTACATGGATTTATAAAAAAAGTCTCTTTTCTTTCATCAAAGAAATTAATTAATTAGTAAATATACAAATTTAAATGTAAGATGTATTTAAATGGGGTATAGAAAGAGTATGTAAACTTTTTAAGATGAAAGTTAATTTTAATATTCATGTTGATAGTTGAAATTGATTTGATAAGTCAATTTGTATTACATTCTAATATTTTGAAATGGTCAATTATGTTTCATATTTTAAAAAATATGACTCTTGGTGTTAGAAAATAATAAATTTTGGATATCCGAAAGTTTAATGAAAACAAATGGGATAATTGTCCATTATTCAAATGGCAATGCGTTCTGCATCACTTAGCAGCTTCAAAAAACCCCTTTACCTATGGAACTTGATGATTCGAGATTCTACCAATAACGGCTTCTATATTGAAATCTTAAACATATACACTTCAATGGTTTCACACATTGGTGGGCATGGGAACACCTTCACTTATCCTTTGCTCCTAAAGGCCTGTGCCAACCTGGGTTCCATGATTCATGGGACTATGATTCATGGCCATATTCTGAGACTTGGCTTCTAAGATGACTTATTTGTTCAAACTGCACTTGTTGGCATGTATGCTAAGTGCACTTATGTTGAGTGTGCACGCCACGTGTTTGATGGAATGGCGCACAGAAGCGTCGTGTCCTGGAACTCCATGATTTCGGCTTATTCTCGTGGGTTTTTTATGGATGCGGCATTCAGCCTCTTGAAAGATATGTGGGTTCTTGGCTTTGAGCCAAGTTTGCCCACATTTGTTTCAATTTTGTCAGGTTGTTCGGATTCAGATTCAGATTCCTTTAGCTTTTGGTGGCAAGGGATGTCGATACATTGTTGCTTGATCAAACTTGGACTTGTGTATTCTCAAGTTACTTTGGCCAATGCGTTAATGGGAATGTATGTTCACTTTAGCCAAATGGAGGAAGCGAGGAAGATTTTTGATTTGATGGATGAAAAATCAATAATTTCTTGGACAACTATTATGGGAGGTTATGTGAAAGTTGGCCATGTTGCGGAAGCATATAATTTATTCAATCAAATGCAGCATCAAAGTACTGGCATAGATTTTATTGTATTTCTAATTCTTATATCTGGTTGTATACAAGTAGGAGATCTCTTATTAGCTTCATCAGTTCAAGCTTTTGTACTTAAATGTGGATGCGATAAAGAGGAGTCCATTGAAAATTTGCTAATAACTATGTATGCAAAATGCAGTGACCTTGCATATGCTAGAAGGATATTTGATTTGATTATCAAAAAGAGTATTTTCTCATGGACATCAATGATTGCAGGATATGCCCATTCGGATCACCCATTGGAGGCATTGCATTTGTTTAGAAGGCTTGTACGGACAGATTTTAGACCAGATGGACCAACCGTTGCTACTGTTATCAGCTTGTGCTGATATAGGATCAATTAGCATAGCACAAGAGATGGAAGATTATATTTCTCTAAATGGATTGGAATTCGATCTACAAGTCCAAACATCTCTCATACACTTGTACTCTAAGTGTGGAAGCATCAAGAAAGCTCAAGAAGTATTTGAAAAAGTGGCAGATAAAGATTTAACTGTTTGGTCTTCCATGATAAATAGCTATGCTATTCATGGGATGGGGAAAGAAGCGATTGACCTATTTCGCAAAATGACAACTACAGAAGGGATAATTCCAGATGCTATTGTTTACACCAGTGTTTTGCTGGCTTGTAGCCATGCAGGGTTAGTAGAAGATGGATTGAAGTACTTCATAAGTATGCAAAAGGATTTTGAAATAACTCCTAAGATAGAACATTGCACTTGCTTAGTAGATCTTCTTGGTCGAGTTAGCCGGCTTGACTTAGCATTAGATACGATTCAGGGGATGCCCTTGGAAGCACAAGTGCAAGCTTGGGCTCCCTTGCTCAGTGCTTGTAGGATCCATGGTAATGTTGAGCTTGGGGAGATTACTGCTGTCAAGTTACTAGAGCTTAGTCCTGGAAGCTCTGGAAATTATGTATTGATGGCTAATTTGTACACCTCATTCGGCAAGTGGAAGGAGGCGCATGCAATGAGAAAATTGATAGATGGTAAAGGACTGGTTAAAGAATGTGGGTGGAGCCAGGTTGAGATCGGTGGTAGATTTCATACATTTGCAGCAGGAAATCCGTCACGTGTTCAGTTGGCCAATATCTATAAGATGCTAGAAGATCTAAATTTTACTCTTCAAGAAGGTAGATATGCAGGACAAGCTGTAACAATGAATAATGACCCGTAAAAAAGAACCACCTTTGAAGACATGAGGTTATATAACAAAAACTTTTGCTTCTGGTCATGTCAATTTGTAATCTTGCATTTATAAGATTATGCCAATTTCAAGTGATTCTTACCCTACTATAGGATTTGTCTCTGTCTCCTAGCACAGATGTTATTTCATTTTCTCCAAATGAAGAGACCAAGGAAGCACTGATAATAGTACGAGACTTCACCATCAATAATAATGATGCTTCAGTGTTCTTGGATGCTCAACATTGCTGCATCATGAAAACCAGCTTAGATTATCTCTCCAGTTTGTCTGCTAATGATGGTTTATCAGGAGTAATGAGAGCATTGATATCTGAAACTGCAACTATGTTTGCACATTGTAGTAGTAGCTACATTGAAACAAATATGAAAATTGAGTCCACTACTTCAGAACTGTCGAGAGCTGATAACTTAAAATCTGACCTTGAAAATAACAAGAATCAGTTCAATGATATGGTGGCGTCAGAAAAAGAGCTGCGGCAAAAGTTGGCACGTTTGGAGGAAATGAAAAAGGAGCTAGAAAAGCAAATCAGAACTACTAATGCTAACATCATGGCTTCTCGAAAAGAACTGAACATGACTCGAAAGAGAAAGAGAGGTGTTTATGTGGAAGGAAAAGCACTCAAAGCTCAAATGGATGTGAAGGAGAAAGTACCACGTTTGCAACATGACTTGGCAAAGGAAAACTAGGAAAAAATCAAAGCTAAATGGTCAGAGTTTGGAGAAAAAATTAATAAGATTGTTGTAAAGTCAGCTGTACAAGATTAGCGAGAGGAGTTTGGTTATTATGTTCAAAACACAATTCTTTTATTATTAACATTGTGATTGAGTATCTATTTTGTTTTGCTCAACTTGGAGTTGAAATTGTCCCAGTCCTCATTAGCCCAGTTTCATACTGATTGCTCTCCAAGCCTGCAAAAGGTGTTGAGAAGACCTCCTCTTGCTTCATCCCAAGTATAAAGTTTAACTTTTGTATGGTGACTATTTTTTTTATGTGAGATTATATGCGTGGTATATCTCTAACTTGCACGTATTTGTAAAATCCGGCATTGTCAGCAAAGGTAGTCATTGATGCACATTCTATACGAAATTTTGGGAGGCTTTTGTTTCTAATATAACCACTTAATCTGTCTATTTCCAAACTGAAGCTCAGGCTTCAAGAAATTCATCCCCAAGAATGACCAATGAAACTGTTTAAAAGGCTGTAAGTGCTTGTCTTTTTATTGAGTGTGTTCATTGCTCATTGTGTCTAATTCGATATGTTGTATAAATCATTATGCTTGTACTCATTGCTCCCATTGTTTTTCTCTCAGGCTGCTGCCTTGAAAGGTTCTAAGGCTGCTTGCATTACACTAGAAGAACCAACTCAATTTTCTGTTTCAGGTGTTGATTCTTTGTTTGTTATATTAACAAAAGGCTGCTTTTATAACACCTTCAAATTTATAATTTTATATAGATTTATAACTATTGAATGATAATTAATAAAACAAGTCTATACTTAATAGTTAATACTATAATTTACCCTATTTATTACACTAAAAAAAATTTCTAGTTTGATGCATTATAAGATTATGTTTGATGCATTAGGTCCATTCGAATATTTGAAAAATCATTCAAAATGATTTCTAATTCATCATTGATTTCATTGATTTTATAAGTATTTTAGAGTTTGACCATGATAGAAGTGTAAAGTTTGTATGTTATCATTATGATGATAACAATATATAGCTTTTAAAGTTGATAATAATTACAAAAATCAAATTGTGTTAATAGTGCGATAATATTTTATTGATAACTATATGAAAATATATATTTATAATTAAACCAATAAACTATATATATTCCTCACTACATATGTTAAACTTAAAATCTTTTTAATTGTATATAACTATTAAATTTTATTGAGAAGGAAAAAGTAAAAACTTTATACCATTTTTAAAAACTAATTCAGCAATATTTAGCATTTATAAACTTTAACTAATTTGACTTGAGTGAAGTTGACTTATTTATAAGTAAAATTCTCAATATTTAATCCTAAAATTTAATACTCCTAATTCATAACTAACCACATACCCAAACATCATTTTTATGGTCCTGACTTTTAACCTCTAAGAAATCTTCATCACTTACAACTGCAATGATTTAAAGGAGAAGAGACTAAAATCAGAAACTTACATTGAATCTACACCAAGGATGAAAAAAAAGTGATATATCTCCACTGCACCCATCATGTTCTATGTGATATTACTGCCTGTTAGGTATAATGTTTTCACATTTCGAAGTCACTATTCCTTCAACCCCTTCCTCCTGCTTCTGTGGTACTAACATAATTCAAATTTTACATCTTTATTTGAATTTTCTCTCACATTTTCTATAAAAGTGACTCGAGAGGCCTAATTACAAAGAATGATATCACTGAAAGCAGTGCCATTGGAATGTTCCAAAATGTATTTTATGTTCTTGTAAACCATCAGTTGGTTGAACTGAATGATTTCCAATAATTGATCATCCTTTTTATTTGCTTTGCAGTTGCCAGCTCATATCAAAATAAAATATTCAGGTGGAAGCTCTGGTGATCCTGGAGCTAGGAAGAGAAAAGGAAAAGCGTAAGGAGAGAGAGGGCTCATTGCTCGCATTGTTTTTCAGAACCAAATCAATTACCTGTTTCGGTGTTGATTCTTTGTTTGTTATATAACAAAAGGGTGCTTTGATGTTTCTTAGGAAAAATAAATAAATAAGGAGAGCTTATTTTCCTTGTTAGAGTATTTGTTTTTCTTTTACTCTTATATTTATCATTTGAAGGAAAAAATTTAGAAATTTTGTAGAGAAAATATTAAATAATGCAAAATAAAAAAGAATTTAGTCATATTAGAAGCCATTTTGTGATACTAATTTTATCCTAATTATAATTCACATTTTAATAATTTTACCAATATATCATTTTTAAAGTAGTTGGTAGGTGGATAGAATCATGAAAGAGATGACATAGAAAAGGATAAAAAAAATATTTTACAAATTATTTTTATAATTTTTTTTTAATAAAGATCATCTAATATTTTGGTTGTTCATTGAAGTTAGCTTCTAGTCTTTCACAAAGCATTGTCCAAAAAAGAACTAGCTCATGGACCATTTAGACCCAAACTCATTTTTTGAAAGATAAGTAAACGGTCAAATTAGGTAATTTCACAATCTTTATTGATGTTACCTTAAAATAGATCCAAATTTAATTCAATTCCGTTATAATAATAATTGATCCCTATTTTTCACACCAAATAATAATAATAATAATAATAATAATAATAATAATAATAATAATAATAATAATTGAGTACAACAAGCATATTTATTTAGAGAATCAATAATTGATCTCTATTTTTCATTCCATAATAATAATAATTGGATACAAGCATATTTATTTTTGAGAAATCAATAATTGATTTCTATTTTTCACATAACAACAACAACAATAATAATAATAATAATAATTTTAATTTGATACAAATAAACTTCACTCGGGTATGTTAATGAGATATCCTTGGCATGAGTTGTTATTATTAACACATGAGATATATGTAGCTCCCATGGCATCCCGACACACCCGAACCTCAAGCAATAACACAACATTATTGTGAGGCATTCCGCAGTATAGTTCAGGCTCAAAAGGACCAATTTCAGCTTTAATTGCCCTAACAATATCAATATAATTATAAGTTACGGTTGCATTAGGCCTTATTCCTGCATTTTCGAGCATGCGCAGGATGTCCAATTTATTTTTAATACCAATGGCTAAGCTAAAATATTGAAGTTGCTTAAAGTTATTAAGACTGCAGGTTCCATGCTTATTCCATTGAGCTTCCCAAAACTGGCCATTGAGACTTTGGTCATTTAGATTTGGCCAATCAATTTCTAATTGGCCTCTCAAACTAGTTAGCTACAAGAATAAATCACAAAAATGATTAATAATTAATTTATTAAATAACAAGATGATAAATGAAAATGGATAAAGTTTAAATAATTAACTCACTGTCTTTATGTTAAATGAAGGGCTTCTAGAACAGAATTGTGGCCAAGGGCGAGAGAAATTTTGCGGCCATAACCCATGTATTGTGAAATTTTTTTGGGTTGTCAGTACTCCATATTTCTGCTGATAGGATGGTGGCCATTGTAGGGATAATCTGAAGTATTGATAAGTACTATAAGTAGGACGAAATAAAAATGTAATTAGTATGATATACAAAATAATGAAAATTGATTTCATTGTACAAGTATAAAGGGTTGGAGAGACTGATAAAGGTTAGAGGATTGGAGAGAATGATGATTCTTTCTCCTTATAAATAGAGGGTTAGAATTCATCTAAATAATTGATTTAAACAATCATAATTTTTTATTCACAACTTGTTATTTAATAAATTAATTATTAAACAAACTATCTAAACAAACCGACATTGATAACTTTGAATTAATAATTATTTGGAAGAGCATCAATTTATGTATATTGCTTTAATTGTTATTAGGCAGATACACCAAAGCTACGCATGAATTGTCAAGGGCAAGTTATGTGTTTGATGGTGCAAATATGGAAGAAGAGTGCAATAAGCTAAGGTTCCATTCAATTCTTGAATACTATGCACGTAACTGGGGCATAATTGTTTCCAAATAGAGACAGGTTAGTGCTTTCATTCTTTCATACCATCCTAATTATCGGAGCTTACCAATGTCTGGCATAGTTGATTTCATCAATGGAATGGAATGGACTGTTTGGTAGGTTGGATTGTGAAGGAAACTTCCCAACTTCTATCAGAGAGGATTCTTACCAAATATTAATATGAAATGAAACTATCATTTAAAATGAAATATTTACCAAATATTTATTTATGCCTAAATATTTTAATGAAATCTAAATATTTCATAATTTCTTTATCTTAGTTTTTTTCTTGGAGTATTTATATGATTTTATTTTATTTTTTCAATCAAGTTTTGATATATAAAAAAAATTCTAGAAAGAAAGATCAAGGCCTTTTTTATATAATAAAAAATTAAATTCTATCTATAAAAACGTAATAAATAGTACCAGAAAAATAAAATAATAATAATATTTTCTTCTTTTATGTTTTTATGTTTTTATTTTCTTTTATATTTTTATTTCCCTTGATATTTTGCATGTAATTTATAAAATCTTTATTTTTTACACTACTGCATATAAAATTTTTATTTTTCATTTGTCTAAATTAAGTTTAGAGTTATTTTTTTCAATAGATCACAAAAACTGTGGAAGCTAATCTCTTACTAAAATTGGTTAGTTTAGACAACGTATAAAGTTAATGCCAATAAAAAGTTTGAGCAAAAAATTCACAAAATTTAATAAATTTAATTAAAAATAACAAAAAAAATTTAAAATAAATGACCATTTATATCCATAAAAATAAAAATACTGATATATGTATCCACACTAGATCGAAACTAAACTTGTACCCACATAAGATGTTCTCTATGTGACAAAAGTACCCCACGTGGCACCTAACCTTCCAAAAACAGGGTACTTTTGTCACACAAAGGACATCTTGCGTGAGTACAAGTTTAATTTTGATTTAGTGTGGTACATATGTCAGCGTTTTTATCTTTTATGGAGTACAAATGGTTATTTATTCAAAAAACTTACCACTAAAAAAATAAGCTCTATTTCAAATATAAAACTTTTGCACGTCAAATTGGTGATGAATTATTGATTTCTCTAAGGAAGAAATTAGAATTCCTTCATTTTTCATTAATTTATCCATACTTTATTCCTTTTAATTATATAATAATTGTTCTTCGTTAAATTTGATTTTTACATTATTTTGTAGTGGGACGATTTTTTGTCACAATAACTTATGTTTGAAATGGTTTGTATTTAAGATAAAGTCAAATTTATTTAAATATTATATCTTTGTGTATTGTAAGAATTGATATATTTATTTGATTTTAAAATGAGATTTTAGTGTAGATACTTTTTTTTAAAGAAATATATGCATTTATAAAAATAAGTTCATACTCTTTACTATTCATGTTAAGTTTAAGATAAGATTTGTATTTAGGCGTTTTAAAAAAAATACAATTTCGACTTAATGAGCAGAACTTAAAACTAGAAAAGTGTACGATTAATGTTAGATTTGTTGGGTTATGTTTTTTAGGTTACATATTTAGAAGTGAGTTATTTTTCGCGTATAAGTCTTTACAAGTTATTTATATTCATACATTTTGTGTTGTTACTGTTGGAAAAATTTAACAAAGGTTTAAAACAAGAACTTGTCTAACAGCGGAAGTACCAAAAATAATTTTCCTACAACTTGTGCGATTAAATAGGCAATACCAAAGATACTCCAAACATCAAATATAATGGCAGGAATTAAATAATCAGACACCAGAATTTTAACGTGAGAAAACCCCCAAAAGAAGGACAAAAAACCCACGGGAGTTAGTCCAGTAAAATCTTTCACTATCAGAATAATGGGTACACAAACAGTCTTTCTAGTGACACTAGGACATCTCAACAATCAACAAAATACATCATCAAAACTGATGGAATCAACATAAACCCTCCACAAAGTGAGTATCTCAAATCAGGAAAAAGAGAAGGCAATACAACTAGCAAGTTATATCCTAATGTTCATCTCTATACTAGGAATAACATACTAAAATTTCATAAGAAATGGAGCGAATTTACCAGATCAATCGAATCAAGATAGCTTGCCCTTTTCCCCCAAATTTTCTCTTTTCCATCGACGCCCTTTTTTTTAAACTATGGGCCCACTTAGTTAGGGACCCACAAACAAATCTCCCCTATCAACAGGAGGTCTAGTGGAAGCTATGTCTAATAATGAGCATAAGGAAGATTGGTTGAAGGCCATGCAAGAAGAAATGAAATCCTTGCATGAGAATCATACTTTTGAATTGGTGAAGTTACTGAAGGGAAAGAGAGCATTCAAGAATAAATGGGTGTTCAAATTGAAAGCGAATGAAAATATCTCACGACCAAGGTACAAAGCTCGATTGGTTGTGAAAGGCTTTGAGCAAAAGAAAGGTATTGATTTTGAGGAGATTTTCTCTCCAGTTGTGAAGATGTCCTCTATTCGAGTTGTGCTTGGATTGGCGGCTAGCTTGAATTTAGAGGTTGAGCAGCTTGATGTGAAGACTGCATTCCTTCACGGTGACATAGATAAAGAAATATATGTGGAGCAACCAGAGGGTTTCAAGGTTAAAGGAAAGGAGCACCTTGTATGCAAGTTGAAGAAGGGCTTATATGGGCTGAAGCAAGCGCCAAGGCAGTGGTACACAAAGGTTGATTCCTTCATGGAAGGTCATGAGTACAGTAAGACTTCTTCTGATCATTGTATGTATGTTAAGAAATTTTCTGATGGTGGTTTTATAATTCTCTTGCTTTATGTTGATGACATGTTGATTGTTGGTCATGACACTAAGAAGATTGAAAGTTTTAAAAAAGACTTGAACAAATCCTTTGCTATGAAGGATTTGGGTCCTGCAAAGAAAATCTTTGGCATGAGTATCACTCGTGACAGGAAGAATGAGAAACTGTAGTTGTCACAGCAGAAGTATATTGAGAAGGTTTTAGAGAGGTTTAGCATGAGTAATTCCAAACATGTTAGTACTCCACTTGCTAGTCATTTCAATATGAGTTTGCAGCAACGTCCTACAAGTGAGAAAGAGAAAGCAGAAATGAAGAAGATTTCATATGCATCTGCAGTTGGCAGTTTGGTGTATGCTATGATTTGCATCAGGTCGGATATTGCTCATGCCGTTGGAGTTGTTAGTCGGTTTCTCTCTAATACTGGCAAGGAATACTGGCAAGCAGTGAAGTGGATTCTTAGATACCTTAATGGTACTTCCAGAGTTTGTTTATACTTTGGGAGTGGCTAACCTGTGTTGGATGGTTACACAGATACAGATATGGCTGGGGATCTTGATTCAAGAAAGTCTACTTCTGGTTATGCTCATACCCTGGGTCGAGCTGTCCAATCCGGGATATTCAGTAGCAAAGCGACCGACCTCTTTAGGTCAAGCGGATCGATTCCTTTACGAAGAAGTCGGCCAAAGCGACAGGAAAAGCCCAAAGAAGGGCTCAACTCAAGGAATACGACCCAGATCCAAAGGCAACCCAAGCCGATAGAGACAAGGGCGGTTCCATGGAAGATAAGCTGACCTCACCAAAAGATAAGATAAGATAAGATAACTAACTTATCTTATCCAAAGAAGGTCACATCTCACCATTATAAATACACTGGAGCACCCAGGTATAACTCATACTCTGATTCTACTCAATACCTGCTTAATACCCTTGCTAACTTAAGCATCGGAGTCCCTTGCAGGTACCCCCCACCCTCCGGGAACGAAGGATCAGCATCATCACCAAGTCCAACAAGTCGGACGCAACAGCTCCGACCAGCATAGGAGATCTCGTCCGAGATCGACCTCCAGTTTCAGGTAACCCCCGGAACATTGGCGTCGTTGCCGGGGATAGACCCTAAGCTAATAAGCCATAAATTGGCGGTCTACCCAGGATCTCGGCCAGTACAGCAGAGACAAAGAAAACTCGGACCAGAGCGATCCCAGGCCGTGGAAGAACAAGTACAAGCACTACTGGAAGCAGGATTCATAAGAGAGGTTAAATACCCACTATGGTTAGCCAACGTCGTCTTGGTGAAAAAGTCAAATGGGAAGTGGCGAATGTGCACGGATTACACCGATCTCAACAAAGCTTGTCCAAAAGATCCATACCCACTCCTAAGTATTGACGCTCTGGTAGATGCTTCCTCCGGATATAGATATCTCTCGTTTATGGACGCATACTCGGGGTACAACCAAATCTCCATGTATCCACCAGATCAAGAAAAAACCTTGTTCTTAACACCGAAAGCAAACTAATGCTACATTGTGATGCCTTTCGGTCTCAAGAACGAAGGAGCTACTTATCAAAGGCTAATGAATAAAGTCTTTTCGGATCACATTGGAAGGATCATGGAAGTCTACGTGGACGACATGCTAATAAAAACCCAAAGCGAAGAGACATTATTGTCCGACCTGGCCCAAGTGTTCGACACCATAAGAAAGCATGACATGCGACTTAATTCCGCAAAATGCACCTTCGCAGTAGAAGCGGGCAAGTTCTTGGGTTTAATGCTCACACAAAGAGGAATTGAAGCAAATCCAGACAAATGTCAGGCCATACTCAACATGAAGAGCCCAACCTGCGTCAAAGAAGTACAACAGCTCAACGGGAGATTGGCCGCCCTATCCCGATTCCTAGCAGGAGCCGCGATAAAATCTCTTCCCTTCTATGCTACTTTAAGAAAGGGAAAACAGTTTGAGTGGACACCAGAATTCGAGCAAGCCTTTCAAGACTTTAAGAAATTCTTAGGACGGCCACCTGTCCTATCTTGACCACGAGAAGGAGAACCACTCATATTATATCTCGCAGTGGGAAGCCGGGCAATAGCCTCAGCACTAGTCAGAGAAGACGAGAACGGACAACAACCCGTTTACTTCATTAGCAAAGCACTACAGGGATCCGAGCTGAACTACCAGAAAATAGAAAAATTCGCTAATACTCTCATCTTAACATCTCGATGACTCCGCCCTTACTTCCAAGCCCATACCATTAAAGTTCGAACTAACCAGCCCTTAAAAGGAATATTGCAGAAAATGGATTCAGCGGGCAGAATTCTACAATGGGTAGTCGAGTTGTCAGAGTTCGACCTCCAATATGAAGCTTGGACGGCCATCAAATCACAGTATCTGGCCAACTTTATCGCAGAATTCACAGATGCCCTGGAAACCCCCACAGAATGGAATCTCTATGTAGACGGCTCCTCAAATAAAACTGGAAGCGGCACAGGCGTAATAATAGAAAGCAACTAAGGAACCCAAATCGAGCTCTCTCTCAAGTTCGGGTTCCCAGCCTCAAATAACCAAGCGGAATATGAAGCATTGTTAGCTGGTTTGAAGCTGGCTGAAGAGGTAGGAGCTCAAAAACTCAACATTTACAGTGATTCACAAGTGGTCACATCACAGATAACAGGGAACTACCAAGCCAAAGACCCTACCATGAAAAGGTATTTAGATAAGACCAACGAACAGCTCGGACACATCGGGGAATATAAGATCTGTCACATACCCCGCGAACAAAATGCCCGAGCTGACGCACTCTCGAAACTAGCCAGCACCAAACCAGGGGGCAACAATAGAAGCCTCATCCAGGAAACATTACAGAACCCGTCAATTTCGAAAGAAGAAAAAGTCCTAGCCATAGTAAACCAGGACCAGGGATGGGTGACCCCTATAATCAACTACCTCAAGACAGGAACACTTCCAGCAGAAGAAAAGGAGGCGAAAAGGCTAAAAAGGGAGGCACAGTACTACACCATCATAAACAACATATTGTACAAAAGAGGGATCTCAGTACCATTATCAAAATGCGTTCCGACTTCCCACATAAGGGAAGTGTTAGAAGAAGTACATGGCGGCATTTGTGGCAATCATCTCGGAGCACGGGCTCTTGTCAAAAAAGTACTTCGGGCAGGATTCTATTGGCCAACATTACAGAAAGATGCCACAGAATTTGTAAAGACATGTCCATCATCAGCGTGACTTCTCCTTGGCCGTTTGCAAAATGGGGACTCGATCTTCTCGGCCCCTTTCCCCAGGGATCAGGACAAGTTAAATTTCTCATAGTAGGAGTGGACTATTTCACAAAATGGATTGAGGCAGAACCCCTGGCCAACGCCACTGCTCAAAGAAGCCGGAAATTTCTATATAGAAATATCGTTACGAGGTTCGGAGTCCCATACTCCATCACCACAGATAATGGCACCCAATTCACAGATGCAGGCTTCATAAAACTGGTGGCCGACTTGAATATAAAGCACCAGTTCACCTCTGTTGAGCATCCCTAGGCCAATGGACAAGCCGAAGCAGCCAACAAAGTCATACTGGCCGGGCTGAAATGAAGACTACAAGAAGCAAAAGGAGCTTGGACTGAGGAACTTCCACAAGTCCTATGGGCATATCGAACAACCCCCCATTCAACTACGAACGAATCACCGTTTTGATTAGCATACGGGGTGGAGGCAATGATTCCAATAGAAGTAGAGGAAGGGTCTCCCCGAGTAGTCCACTACAATGAACAAGCTAATTCTATACTTCAAAGAAAAGAGCTCAACCTACTTTCGGAAGTATAAGAAAGAGCCTGGATCAGAGAAGAAGCACTAAAGCGACGAATGGCTTCCAGATATAATCAAAAGGTAGTGCCAAGAGGTTTTGCTAAAAATGATCTCGTTTTAATCATAAATGATATTGGAAGAACCCGACCCGGAGAAGGAAAGCTGGCAGCCAACTGGAAAGGACCCTACCGAGTCATAGAAGTGCTTGGAAAGGGCTACTACAGACTGTCCGAACTCGAGGGACGAGAACTCCCCAGATCATGGCACGCCCGTAACCTAAGAAGGTACTATAGCTAGGAAAGGTAAAAGATCTCATCACAAGATGCACTTTTTTCCTAAAAAGGTTTTTTAATGAGGCATCGAGAATGAGATTTAAGTCGACCTAAGGGTGCAAAAACTCCCACATGTATATATTTACACTTTCTTTGAATAAAATACATTTCAGATACTCTACAAGTTCTCAAGACGCATTAATCTGAAGCATTCATCGTCTGATTATAAAGCAACAGATCGACAGAAAGTGAAGAATAGATTCACTGTACGATCTCGATAGGAATGATCGTTCGACAAAGGTGAAAAGCGGGATTCACCTAAAGAACGATCAAACCGGGACAGGAACCACCATCTACAAATCGGCAAAGATGAACACAGAATAATGCAAGAAGTTATCAAAAGTGATCCCAAAAAAGAACCTGACGAGGTCTTATGGATCGCTACATAATAACTTAAAAAGACTGGCCGACACTAAGAAGTCGGACCAAGTCAAACCAAGTTATCAGCAAATCCCTGGAAAGAGGTCTGGCCAACCTTATTAAAGAGGAATTGCTATAACTTAGAAGAGATCGACCTAACGAAGTCGGTTTCCTACAAAACAAGTTATAAAAGTAATCCCTGAAAGATACCTAACAAAGGTCCAAGAAAGAGGATTACAAAAATAACTTAGAAAGAGATCGACCTAACGAAGTCAGTTTCCTACAAAACAAGTTATAAAAGTAATCCCTGAAAGAGACCTGACAAAGGTCCAAGAAAGAGGATTACAAAAATAACTTAGAAGAGATCGACCTAACGAAGTCGGTCTCCTACAAGAGTTATAAAGTAATCCCTGAAAGAGACCTAACTAAGGTCCAAGAAAGAGGATTACAGAAATAACTCAGAATAGCCCGACATGGTGAAGTCGGCCCAAGCGACAAAGAGTTATAAAGTAATCCCTGAAAGAGACCTAACTAAGATCCAAGAAAGAGGATTACAGAGATAACTCGGAATAGCCCGACATGATGAAGTCGGCCCAAGCGACAAAGAGTTATAAAGTAATCCCTGAAAGAGACCTAACTAAAGTCCAAGAAAGAGGATTACAGAAATGACTCGGAAGAGCTCGACATGATAAAATCGGCCACCCGAAGACTTTAAAAAAGTAAATCCTAATGGAGACCCTACAAAAGGTCCGTCCGAAAAGGACTACTAAAGACAACTTCGGGACAAAGAAGAAGGCCAACGCACAAGTTACTTATCAAAACAAAAAGGCAAATATGTCATCAACTCAAGAGGTTATCAGGGACAACCTCAAAAGCTCGGAAGCTACTTTGTTTTGCAAAATAGAGTTAAGCAAAGCAGCTAAAACAGTAGCAGAAACATACAGCGTTATCCACAGAGATAAAAGTTTAAAAGCCCACAGACTGGGCTACACCAAAAAATAGTAAATCAAGGATAATTATAAAGAGTTCGGAGGTCCATCAGTAGCAACATCAGCACGAGGAGAAGGAAGGCGAGTCTGGAGAGGCACTGCATCCACTGTCCCGTCCTCCTGGTTTAAGATCTGACAATCAGGATCCGATTCAGCTCCGACCGAAGGGGCTGAAGAGGTTGGCGTAGCAGAAGTCTTGGAAGAAGGCGCAGGGGGAGGCTCAGCATCATCATCATCAAGGTCGTCCGGGACAATCTTGCCATCCTTTACCACATTATCAAGACTAAAACGGGTCAAGTCGGCATCAGGGGCAAGGATCCGAACCTGCTCTCTCAGATTGTCATAAGCAGCAGTCACGCTGCCTACAAGATGACCCTGGAGCTCGGCATAATCAACCCGGGCAGCTTCTAACTCGTCCCGAAGGCGCACCAACTCCCTATAGGCTGAGACATAGCTGTCCTTGTGCCTTAAAGCCGTATCCTTTGCCAACCTCACGGAAGCCGCCAGGGCAATGGAGATGGCCTTCTCACCCTCCAGTTCCTTCTCTACCCTCGCCAACTTTATCTCCAATTCCTCCTTCAGACCTTTGATACGATCAAATTCCGACTTCGCCTCCTCCATAAAGGATTTTGTAGCATGAATCGGGATACCCTGGGCAGTTCGAAATATAGCCGCACTCATATGCGCCATCTTCACACTACTCTTAGTGATAAACTTTAGGTGGTGAAGAATAGACACATCATCTGTGGAAAGCACACCATAGGGGGCAATCTGCTGGTCGACAAACTCGACGGCATCAAAGTTAGGGGCATCCAGATTAAAGGGCTTGGAGGCTTTCTGCTTCTTTGAAGGAGGAGGAGCGCCAGGAGAAGCAGTAGAAGTTTGGGGAGGGTCTGACAGACGAACCCGAGGAGTAGGGATCACCCTCTTCGGACCAGGGGAACTCGACACAAGTGGCTTTAAGAGAGCCTGAGAAGACCCCTCTACAGTCGTCTTAACCGAGATGTTCTGTGCACCTGCCGCCTTCTTGGCCTTCTTAAAAGCCTTCATGGAATCATTGTTCTTCGACATTTCTGAAATTCAAAAAGAACAAGAATTAACAACAAAGTCTTGGACCACAAATACAAATAAAGAAGAAACACATCGATCAGTACCCAATACATCTCGGACCAAAGAAGGGTCCCCCAGAAACCTCTTGGTATCCAAATAAGGAGGCTCCCCCCAAATGTCCTCCAAGACACTTACAAAGGCCTGTTCAACCTCGTCCAACATCTCCCAAGTATACCGAGACACCATGACATTCTTTTGCCATTCAAGAGGAAAGGCAGGTTCATCATTTTCATCGAGGAAAAAGGGGCGGACCCCCTCAACAGCTCGAACTTTGAAGAAATAGTTTTTAAAGTCTTTAAAAGACTCGTCATACATGGCAAAAACTTTGTGCCCCTGAGCAGATCTAAAAGAAACCCAAGAGGCTTTCCTTTTTGAAGAAGCCCCAGGCTTGGCCGAGACAAAAAGATAAAAGAAAAGAGTCAGAGAAGGCTGGATGCCTAGCTCTTGACACAGTAGCTGAAAAATTTTTATAAAACCCCACGAATTGGGGTGAAGCTGGGATGGAGCAATGTTACATGACCACAACAGTCGGTTTCAAAGGCAGAAAAAGGAAAGGTAACATTCAACTGACTAAAGAAATACTCATAAGCATAAAAATAGGGACGCTCTCCCTTGACAGAAGTCGGGAAACAAACTCGTTCATCAAAACTAGGAACCACAAGCTCATAATTTCCCTCCTGAGCCCTACTACCACAGAGCCTATGATGCTTTCGTAGCTCTACACAGAACTCGAAATCCACCACCGAAAGGCACAGGAGAACCATGGAATCCACCCAATCAGCCATGCCCTCAGGGACACAGGAAGACGTCTCAACAATGTTTTTGCGAGAAGCCATAAGGTCAACTAGTCCTACAAATAAAGAAAAGGATATTTTGATCACTAAAAAACATTTCGAGCAACAGCAAAATAACTCGGCTACACAACCCAGCACAATACAAACGAGAAAAAGGAGACCCCATGGCTTACACTAAAAACCCTGGGGCATCCTTTGGAGGCAGCCACAGTACAAGAACCTAAAAAGATTGACCACAGTCCACCCCAGCAGCAACCCCTTTCTTTCAAGCCAGAAACAATATTCGAAGTAGAAAATCATCAAAGACGCAAACTTTTTCAGAATCAAGCAAAAACCATCATCAAAGGCGCAACCAGAAGCGAAACAACATGCAAGCATCAAACAAAAGGAAAGACGAAAAGGTTCATGCAAAGACAAAGGAATCCCCAGAACACACAGCAATCAGGCACGGCAAAGCAGAAAGATCCAAACTTTCTCCAAACAAAATCAAAACTTTCTCAAAATCAGACAAGAAAATAACGTGGAAAAGAGAAAGAAGAAAAACCAACTTGGAAAAATCAGGAAGCTTCAAGAAAAAGCTAGAGAAGGAGAGACAGAATTGTCGACTGCTGAACGGCGCCGCAACACAAGAAAAGGCAAGTGGTAGGCGAAAACAGAAGAGTGAGAGAACAGAGGAAGAAATCGTGAAAGAAGTTACGAAAGGAGCGAAGAAGAGAAACCGTTTCCTAAGTGAGAAATTCAAAAAATAAAAGTTAAGGGAAATGGGGGAATTAATGCCAATTAATTAGGGTATTAAACCCTCGCACATTCCCCAGAGCAAAACACTAAAACAAAAACGTGCACTTTTGGAGGAAAACGTTCTACATTCAAAGCTGCTACAAAGGAGTCGACAAAATTCTTGAGTTCGGCTTCACCCAAGAAGGACCAAAGTTAAGGACTCGACCTCAAAAAGAAGAAGACCGAGCTCAAGCAGGGGCACTGTTCATACCCTGGGTCGAGCTGTTCGATCCGGGATATTCAGTAGCAAAGCGACCGACCTCTTTAGGTCAAGTGGATCGAATCCTTTACGAAGAAGTCGGCCAAAGCGACAGGAAAAGCCCAAAGAAGGGCCCAACTCAAGGAATACGACCCAGATCCAAAGGCAGCCCAAGCCGATAGAGACAAGGGCGGTTCCATGGAAGATAAGCTGACCTCACCAAAAGATAAGATAAGATAAGATAACTAACTTATCTTATCCAAAGAAGGTCACATCTCACCATTATAAATACACTGGAGCACCCGGGTATAACTCATACTCTGATTCTACTCAATACCTGCTTAATACCCTTGCTAACTTAAGCATCGGAGTCCCTTGCAGGTACCCCCCACCCTCCGGGAACGAAGGATCAACATCATCACCAAGTCCAACAAGTTGGACGCAACAGCTCCGACCAGCATAGGAGATCTCGTCCGAGATCGACCTCCAGTTTCAGGTAACCCCCGGAACAGGTTATATGATGACTTTTGCAGGGGGAGCTGTGTCGTGGCAATCTCGACTTCAGAAATATGTTGCTTTGTCTACTACAGAGGCTGAATACATTGCTATTGTTGAAGCTTCTAAGGAACTCTTGTAGATGAAGAAATTCCTACAAGAGTTAGGCATCAATCAAGAGAAGTTTATGTTATTTTGTGACAGTCAGAGTGCTATCCATCTCAGCAAAAATCTGACGTTTCATTTCAAATTGAAGCACATAGAGGTGAGGTATCATTGGATACGTACGTCAAGCGCTTGAGATGAAGTCATATGCACTTGAGAAGATCTATACTGATGATAATGGTTCAGATATGATGACTAAGAGTTTACCTGTAGTGAAGTTTGATTTCTGCAAAGAGAAAGAGAGCTTGGTGGAGTAGCCTATCCCCACTTGAGTTGGTAAGGGGGAGATTTGTTGGTGGGTCCCCAACTAAGTGGGGCCCACAGTTACTACATATTCTTCTTGTTCTTGTTACTGCACGTCTTCTTCTTCGTTATCGTCGTCATCAACACTACCACTTTCTCCTCCTCCTCTTCCTCCTTCTTTTTTCATTGAAATTTCTTCTCTTCCTTTCTTTTTCTCTTTTTCCTCCATCATCAGTTATCTCGTTGTTGAAGATAATAAATAATTTAGGTTCATATTGTCAATTGAACCAGAATGAAATTGATTATTGTTTTGAATCTAATCAAGTGGCTGAGGTGTGGTTCAATTTAGAAAAAAAAATGTACCATTAGAGGAAGTATTTTTCTGTATTTACAGCAAATTTGTGTGTAACACGAAGATATTTGGGTGTAACACGAAGATGTTTGGATGTATTTTAAGAATTTTGGATGAATTTTTTTATTCTGATAAGGTCTACATAATTCAAAATTCTTCCTCTTCCTCCTCCTCATCTTCTACTGCTTCTTCTTTTCTTTTTTTCATCATCATCCCCATCTTCTTCTTCTTTTTTTTCTTATTCATCTTTTTTTTTTTGTTTTACCTTCTCAAGTTTCTTCTTATTTTACTCTCTTAACAAGAATAAAAACAAAAAAAATCAAACAAAGAAGAAGAAGAAACACATAATGCTGCAAAATTACTTGGAAGAGGATGAACTTATATTCATTTAACTAAAAGATAGAAAAAAATAAGGAAAAAAAGAAGAAAAAATGAAGCATTAGAGGAAACATTTTTCTCTATTTGCAGCAAATTTGGGTATAACACGAAGATATTTGGGTGTATTTTAAGAATTTTGGGTGTATTTTTATTCTGATAAGTTCTACATAATTCAAAACTCTTCCTCTTCCTCCATCACATCTTCTGTTACTTCTTTTTTTCATCATCATCACCATCTTCTTCTTTTTTTCTTATTCATCTTTTTTTTATTTTATCTTCTCAAATTTGTTCTCGTTTTACTCTCTTAAAAAGAATAAAAACAAAAAAATCAAACAAAGAAGAAGGGAAAACACATAATGCTGTAAAATTATTTGGAAGAGTACATTCATTTAACTAAAAGAAAGAAAGAAATAAGGAAAAAAAGAAAAAAATACAGCATTAGAGGAAATATTTTTCTGTATTTGCAGCAAATTTGGGTGTAACACGAAGATATTTGGATGGGTATATTTTAAGAATTTTGGATATACTTTTATTCTTATAAGTTCTGCATAATTTAAAATTCTTCCTCTTCATGCTCCTCATCTTCTACTGCTTCTTCTTCCTCATCTTCTTATTTCGTTTTCTTATAATTCTTCTTAGGAGAAAAAATCAAACAAAGAAGAAAAAAATACATAATGTTACAAAATCAATAGAAAGAGGAAGAAGAAACAAAATGCAGCAACAATAACAACAATAAAAGAACCACGATGAGGATGAAAAACGCGAAAAAGAAGAAGAAGGAATGCGAAGAAAAAGGAAGAAGAATACAAAGAAGAAGAAGAAGAAGAAGAAGAAGAAGAAGAAGAAGAAGAAGAAGAAGAAGAAGAAGATAGAAGAGGAGGAAGAATGTGGAATACAAATGTTGAAGAAGAACCGTTTCTCATTTTGCGTTATTCAAAGTTGAGGAGGCGCGTGTTTACACGTTCTCTAAATTGAGGGTTGTTTTTGTTAGACTTGGACTAACTTGTATAGACTTGTATGCCAAAAAAACTTATAAGTGTAGCAAGTTTTTTTAAAAGATAAATCTAACATGATAATTTTTTGTGACAAAACTAGGATATTAAATGTACAGTCAAAATAATTTCCAAAATATTTATACAATTTTTGGATATAGTATATTTTTTTAAATAGTTAAAGAATTATTTGTTACTATTTTTTAACAATATATTATTTTCTACTACTCAAATCAATATTTATTTATTTATTTATTTATTTATTTATTTATTTATTTATTTATTTATTTATTATTATTATTATTATTATTATTATTATTATTATTATTATTATTATTATTATTATTATTATTATTATTATTATTAATTTGACAACATTTAGTGAATATATATAAAATCCATTTTAAAATAGTTTAGTTCATGTTTTTTTATATACATTGAATTATTTGTTTACTGTGTACTACACCTTTTCTTTATTAAATCTAACTACTTTGTAATTTTTTTTATTTTGTAAATTATTTGGTATATATTAATATATAACAAAAAATATGAGGTTTGTTTTATATAAATTTTTTTTTGTTTTATAGATTATTTGGTATATATTAATATATAACAAAAAAATATATGAGATTTGTTTTATATAAGTTAAATATATTCATAAATAATTTATTTTAAAAAAATATTTCAGACATAAATACAAAAAAATAGATATTTTTTATGTATTGAGTAGATATATTAGTTATATACTAGTGTATGTATCGTACAATGCATAAGAAATATTTAATATTTTATCTATATCTAAAGTATTTTTAACAAAAAAATTTCTTCAACATATTAAATTTTAAATCAAACTCAATTTGTATCTTTTTATTCATTTGAATAATAAACAATAGTACATAACAAAAAAAAATCACAAAATAATTGGTTTAATTAAGAAAAAAAATCATAATATGCAATAAATTAATAATGTCTTAATTTTTATAAGAAAATGTGCGAACACATTTTTTTTGTTTTTAATATTGGTCGTTGTACATTTATATACTGTATTTTTGTTTGTATCAAATAAAATTTAAATATTATTTAAAATTTAATTTTGATGCACTATTAATGTAAAGTAGTTTTATAAGTACATCTAATTACATAACGCTACATTAGCAAAAATAACTATTTTTCACATTAATCGCGTGTATGGCCATCCAAAAAAATGGATATAATTGCACGACTATGTAAAACGTTTTATACTATCAGTGCATCAAAATTAAACTCATATTATTTATCTAATAATTTATATCAAACTAAAAAAAATAAAATAACACAATTCACAATAAAAAAAATAAAATAAAAATTTTTTTATCTCTTACCTGCTGTTAATTTTTAAAAGTGCCACATATAACTGTTGGTACCATTTAACCTACGACACAATTTGTATGGGAAATTGTTAATCATTTGTCAAGAACTCGTCCGGAATGATCGCCCACATATATTGACGAAGACCAATTGTCACCTCCAACAATTATCAAGTGAAGACCTCTATCAGAAGTACTGTAAGTCTGACCTGCCTATTTAAAGTTGTTGATCATATATGATAGATTTTAATATTTTTAAACCTCAAAATAAAATAAAAAAATTCAAGTAAATGGAATTGTTTCAAATTTTTAGGATACATTAATGTGAAATCAAAATCCGACATTATTTTTCATTCTTTTCCGTATAATAATTAGGATTTATGTTTGGATGAGTTTTTTAAAAAAAAAATTTTGAGTTATCTTTGTTTAAAAGATCTTATAAAAAAATAAAAATAATTTTATGTTTGGATATTTTATGTAAAAAAAATCTTTTTATCTATCAATTATATTTGGGTATATAAAAGTACTTTTTTGTTTATTTATTACATAAAAAAATCTTTTTTTAAAGAAAAAAGATCTTTTAAAAAAAGATGTAAATTGCAGCTTCTCAAAAAAGATGTTTTTTTTATTTTTCTAGTACTTTTACTTTTACTATTAGAAATTTGCCAAACAAACTAAAAAATAATAAAAAATATATATTTTTCATTAAAAATTTTTTTTATCAAAATAATGACGTCTAAACAAGCACTTAGTGCCTCTTTTATTTTGTCTGTTTTTTCAACTTTGATTTATTTGAAATTAATTAAAATAAAAAAAATTAAGAATTTAATGGTTGATTGAACTTTGTTTGCCGCTTTTATTTTAACTCTTTGGTTGATTACCTTAATTTAATGGTTTGGGTCATAGTATTATATATTTATCTACTTTAAGAATTTTGATCTTTATACTCAATTGAACTTTGTTTTAATATTAATAAATTCAGATGTTGACTTATTTTTTCTTTTACAATTACACTTGAAGACAAACTTAAAAGATCTTATAGCAAACGAAAAAATTCAATTTGTAAATTTGTTCACATGATTAATAAAAATATATTTTTATAAATGATTAATTTTTTTCTATAAAACAAATACAAAAATAATGTAACGATTTAAGTAACAGTGATTCAAATATATTTCTCAAATAAAGTAACGAGAACATAAGTAAATCATACCAGTTTATTTTTTTAATAAAGAGTTAGACATATTTTGCGGCAGTTGAAAAAAACTGCCGCAAATAGTTTATTTAGTGCCACAATAATCCAAAATCCCGCAAAATGTCAAACAATTGGCAGCACTCTTCTTATTCGCCGCAATATTTTATTTGGTGACAGTTTTTGATAACTGCCGCTAAAAAACCACCATAATCTTCCATTTTTTGTGTACTGACTCCGAAAATTTTCTTGTTATAATACTGTTTGAGTTAATCCTTTATATAAACCAAAACAAAATTGAACAAATCAAAATATTTTCTAACTCATACCATTAATTATAAAATTTAAAATTTTCTATTTTATGTGCTGTAATTATTTTCTTTTGATATATAAATTTATATTCTTGAATTAATTATCATTTTTAAATTTTCATATTTTACACCTTTATTTATATCCTATTTTAATCTTGGTGTTTACTTTTATACACGTTAGAAATATCTTTTGTTCATATATATTTTATATGATTAATTATAGTTGGACAGCTATCATTATTTTCTTATATATTATTATAATTTAATGTCATTATAACATTGATTTCTATTTCCTTTTACTACGTCTACAACTATATATATATATATATATATATATAATATAATGTCATTATAACATTGATTTCTATTTCCTTTTACTACGTCTACAACTATATATATATATATATAGTTGTAGACGTAGTACTTAAATTAGTATATTCTAATTATTTCCTTATATATATATGTATTTTGATTTTGATTGTAGATCTTAAATTAGTACATTTTAATTATTTCTTTATATATTTTAATTGTAGCATTTAATAAATTAAAGTGTTAGATTTTGATTTTAACATTAATTAATTAATAGAAATGACGTTGAAAAATTTTTATTCATTCTTAATATTGGAAACTAAATTCATAATATTCTTTTAGTTATAAATAAATAAATACTTTGAATATTCTATCTTAATTATATCTTAACTTGGTATTTTAACAAATTGCTGATCGATTATAATAAGATCCTAGAAGAAGCCACCAAAGCTTTCTAGGTCTGCAATGTACGATATGTAAACCCCGGTTAAATTAGTAGATAATTAGTCAATAAATTAATTTTTAATAAGGAAGATTAGAGAGGTGAATATTATATTAAATTAGGATAGAGCTCATCGAAACAAGAATTTTGACACCAATTTCAAAGAAATCGGTCCAAGATTGGACCAAACGGACCGAACCGGTTAAACCGGGCCCAAACCGGGCTGTGGGCCCAATTAGTCCAACAATTAAAAAGAGCCACGGGCTCTTATTCTCTTCATTTCCCTCAACGACGCAACAAGCCTCCAGGGAAGAGAAGAAGAGAAATTCGTTTACGGTGAATTCAATATCCCGTAACTTCTCCGTTCGAGCTCTAATCGCCGCACCGTTTGCGGCCACGCGTTCACCGCGTTGAGCTCTACGTTTCTATCGGAACAATTTCACTGGTAATTTGTTTAATCACTTCCAGCCATCTTTTCCCCCAATTTTCGAATTTTTAATGGGAAGGTTGAATTTCTTTGATTTCTGATGTTTTAGGATCCAATTAGCTTGAGAGAAACGTTCACTCTTACTTATGTGAAGCTTGGGTAAGGTGAGGATACGATAATTCTATTTTATTTTCTTTGAATTTGAGCTTTGAGTATTAAATTGGATATATATGTGTTATGAATGTGTATTAGGTTGTGAATAAATAATTGGAGCTTGAAATTGTGAATATTAGAACTTGGAGGAAGCGGATTAGTTGAGGTTTTGAGGGCTGTGTTCTTTTAGAAAAATTTTCTTGGAATAACACTTGGGAATCGGCTAAGGTATGGTTTAGGTTTCTTGCATTTAATATATAATGTTCTGTGAAAACTTAGGCTAGATGACCATAGGATAAGTTGGAATGCAGGTGTATGTTTAATATTTAGTAATTTGTCGATGAATATAATTGGTTGAAGTTTATTGGATAATTAGTTATTAATTTTGGATGGTGAATGTTGTTATGTTAATTTGGAGAGAATTATAGTTGAATGTTATTGTTGATGAACATGGTTGGTTTGGTGCTTGTTGATTAATTAATGATTCGGTGAATTATTGATTTAAGGTATTTTGTATTAAAAGCCTAGGATTTGTGAACTATGACTCTTAGTTGAATTTGGTTGTTGGATTTGAATATGTATGAGTTTAATTGTTGATCTGAGGTAGATTTTTGTGGAGATTGTTATGATAATGAGGAAGGGTATGTTGAATTGAAAAGGAAGCAGGTTTGGACCCGAAAAGGGTGGCAAAGTCCGAGTTTTAGAGGAGATGCTGCCGAAATTTTATAAAAAATTAGAGATTTTGTTTATATGATTATTTAAAAAGATTTATATTCAAAGGTTATATGGTTTGATTTAGAGTTATTAAGAAAATGAGTATGTTTTAAGTTTGATTCATTTAGAAAAGAATGAGTTATGTTTTGAATTGGAACTATTGATGGACGGAATGGGAGGTGTGATAATGAAGGATAAGGATTGAATATGATTGATGTATGATGATGAATGAAATGCGATTGAGAATGATGTTGAAGTTGATGAATTATAATTGAATTATTTATATGGCTTATAAATTTCAATAATCTGAGATACGAGATTCCCTGGATTAAGTGCCGTGGCTTGCCACCACGTGTACCAGGTTGAAAACTCGATACTCTGTTGACCCTACAACGTAAGTGTGTGACCGGGCACTATATAAATTCCCGGGAAATGTTACCCCCATTGAGTATTATTGGTTATTTGAGAAAAACTATGCATAGACTCTTGGGGATGCACGTCGGGGGACAGTCTAAGTACAATTCAGACTTGTCGGGTTGGCTGGATAACCGACAGATGAGCCTCATCAGCCATAGGACAGCATGCATCATATGCATATTACTTGAACTACTTGCTTGTGTATTAACCGGGTGTGCCTAAATGTACTTGCCATGTTAAATGTAAATTTGTTATCTGCAGTACTTGTAACCTTCTTGTGCTTGCCTTTGTTTGTTTACTTGTCTGTGAAAATGCATGATGGAGTTGGAGGTAAGGAGGAATGACAGAATGGAATTTAGATTTAAGGTTAATTTAAGTTAGGTTTAAATATCCTTAGGAAACCACCTTTTATGGCTTCTATTTAATACTTTAAGCTCTATAATCTGAGTGTCGGCGTTCTAGGATTGCCTCTGGCATTCCCAGGACCTTATATATTATGTGTGTGGCACCTTTACCATACTGAGAACCTCCGGTTCTCATTCCATACTATGTTGTTGTTTTTCAGATGCAGGTCGAGAGGCATCCCGTTAGGCGTCTGGACCCTTGAAGCAGAGTGGTTACAGGGTTATTTTGTTATGCTATGATGTGTATATATATACTTGGTTTTCTCTCCGCATAACTTGTTCTTTTGATCCTCCTAGAGGTTTATGGAGAGGCAGGATTGTGTATATGTACTTTTGGGTTCTGGATATGTATGTATATATATGTAAATATTCTCCGGCCAGTCTTGACTTCGCAGGCTGAGTTAGGAGCTTGTTATTTTGTATCTTTGATACTCTATTCCTACTTCTGTTATCATATGTTTAATAGTTATGGTTTCCTTAGCACGCAGGTTAACCCGTTCCTTGAGCGTTGCGCTTTTATTTTGCGATTTTGTTTCCTCTTTTCTTCACGGCTCCTAGCATATTATAATTCTTCTGCTATTATATGTACTTATTTTATTTTAGAGGTCGTAATACCACACCACCTCTGCTTTACGGCTTAAGCGTAAAGCTTAGCGTGGTAGGGTGTTACACGATAGCAATTAAAGTAAATTTCACAACACCCCAATGAACATTTCTTTTAATTTTTTAGTTCAATCGTTATTCACTTCAGTTTAATTTAATTTTTATGTTTAAGTAAAAGTTTCACAGTATTACCACCCATAAGTTCTGTATTCAATTTCTGAAACAACAATGCATAATTGATAAAATTTATACTTCATAGCTAGAAAAAATTAATCTTAAATTTATCAATAAAAATTAGACCATAATTTATTTGATATAGATAAAAGACAACTATTTAGAACAAATTATTCTCTTTAAATAAATTATATATAACTAATACTTAAAATTTAGAATAATATTTATTCATATCTAACTCAAACCCTAAAATTTAAAAATTATACACTAAAATTTACATAATTTATAATTTAATAGAAAAAAATATATATGATATATAAAAAATCAATGATCAAAATTTATATTTTTTAGCAAAAAATAAACCAACATCAAATTATATTTAATATTCCAAAACAAAAAATAAGCCCACTAAATTAAAATTCAAGAGTTTAAAATAGCATATGTTACAAACTCACACAGTTCAGCCCGATTACCCGGCGGGTTGGGAACACCACCTCCGATCCGAGCTCGAACCATCATGATAGGATAACCTGATGGGTCGGTCCCCCGTGCCCGACCCGAAGTACGCGCAACTTGCCACTACGCGGCTCAAGTCACCACGCCCTGCAAACCGGTCGGGTCGGCATCCTCGGGACAACACCCGAAGCCCTGACCCGAAGTCCGGAACGACCTGCTCCTCCCACGTGGACTAGGACAGCTCACGGAAGCTTCTTGGCCAGTGGAGTAGATCATTTATGGGCCCCCAAGTACAGTATATAAAAGAAGAGGTCAGCTCTCCTCCTAAGATACGTAACATCTTACTTATTTTGGCTATCACCTCGTACGAACACTGACTTGATCGTTGGAGTGTCCTTGCAGGTGGCCGCCCCCTCTCGTCATACCTCCTCCGGCGTCCCCAGCTCACGTTTTGCATCTCTGCATCAACTCCGAGTTAACCCAGGGTCTCGCCCATTCACCCGCAGACCATCACCCGATCCGCCGAGAACCCAGGATCTCCAAGTAACGAACATTGGTGCCATCAAAATTATGATGCTATCACTATTATTTATCCAATCAATCAACTATAAAATATAAATAGTTTTTATTTTTTAAATTCTTAGAAGATATAAATGCAATGACCTTTTGAGTTATATGGCTAAGATTTAAAGATGATTTTTTAAATACATATAAATTGGTAAAATTTTATATTCTTATGAATTATTTTTATAAATTAAAAAAAATAAAATTACTAATATCTATCAGAATAATTATACCTCTCTATCAACATAGATTTAATAAATATATAAAAATTTGTATTTTAAAATTTAAAATTAATTTTATTTTAATTTTTTTAAATATTTAAATAAAATATAATTTTAACAAAAGGCTTCTACAATTACAGAAAATATATATTATTTGGTCTTGGTGTATAAATTTTAAAAGAGATGAGAAACAAAAAAAATAATCTTGATTTATATAATTTAATACTTTGAGTACTGTATTTTTTTATTTGTAATTTGGTCTCACTTTTAATAATAAATACAAATAAAAAATTTATTACATGCATATTTATATTTTTTAAATTATACTGTGAAATGATAAATTAAATTTTTTTATTTATGATATTATTTGAATAGTATATACCATTAATTATTTATTTTGTAATTATCTTTTTAGATAAATATTAGTTTTACTATTTGTTTTCATACTCAACGTAAACTGTTGCTGCCTCCAGCGGTTTATGCACGTGTCCCAGTACACATAAATCGCTACTGCCAGTAGCGGTTTATGGCCAAACATCAACAAACAGAAACCGCGACAGCCTCTAGCGATTTCTGTTTTTCCCCATTCACATGTAATCCGCTACTCGCTATAGCGGATTATGTGTTTCGATAAACCGCTACTGGCAGTAGCGATTTTTATAAATATATGAAACAATGTATTTGCGTCTATATTTGAAACAATGCAATTGCGTAAATTTGAGGGGCAAACAATTTATTTATGTAAATTGCCCCTACTCTTATGATTCTTTGGATTTTATAATATAAATGAAAATAAAGAGTAAAGTATCATTTTTGTCCCTAACGTTTGGGGTAAGTTCTAAAGTTGTCCCTAACATTTCAAAATTGACTCAATGTTGTCCTACTGTTAGGGATTTGTTAATAGAATTGACAGCAGGACAAAATTGAGACGATTTTGAAACGTTAGGGACTTAAATAGGACGAAAATATTGGGGACAAAAATGATACATAGAAATAAATTTTAATTTTATCCTTCAATAATATCAATTTTTTACTATACATAGTATTCAATTATTTTTTAATCCCATCTAAGTAAATTACACTTAATCATATTACTTTCATTTTAAATAAATTAATTTTTTTATAATATTACTCTTAAAGATTTTTAGTTATCATGAAATGTTTGTAGAATGACTAGTATATATATATACCTTTTGTCTCTAATGTATCAAAATTCTTTAAAATTATAAAAAAAATTATTTAAATTGAAAGTAATGTGATTAAGTGTAATTTATTTAGATATAATTAAAAAATAATTGAATACTATGTACAGTAAAAAATTAATATTAGAAAAGATAAAATTAAATTAAAATTTATTTTTATGTATCATTTTTGTCCCTAACGTTTTCGTCCTATTTAAGTCCCAAACGTTTCAAAATCGTCTCAATTTTGTCCCGCCGTCAATTCTGTTAACGGATTCCTAACGGCAGGACAACATTGAGTCAATTTTGAAACGTTAGGGACTTAAATAGGACGATTAAAACGTTGGGGACAATTTTAGGACTTACCAAAACGTTAGGGACAAAAACGATATTTTACTCGAAAATAAAAGAAAGCTTGTGAAAATTATGAAAAAGTGAAAGAGTTGAAAGCAATTGAAAGAAAGAGAGAGCAGAGATTAATTTCTGAGATGAGTAATATTGATCTAAAATTGTTGCAGAGCGATCCTTTGTTTACACTAAAGGTTCTATATTTATAGTGATAGCATGCCCTATGTAACTTTACTAGAGTCTATATTCTCTACACTCCCCTCAAACTAAGGGTGGGATTTGGTTGCACCCTTAGTTTGTCCATGAACACAGTAAATGAGGGAGCTGATAATGGTTTTGTCAAAATATCAGCGACTTGAGCATGAGACGGTATGTGAACAATGTTTAGCAATCTTCTTTGAACATGATCATGAACAAAATGGAGATCAACCTCGAAGTTCTTGCTTCTGCTATGCATAACTGAGTTTGCAGCAAGAAGAACATCACCTAAATTGTCACAAAACAAAGTGGGAGCAACTAGAGAAGTAACACGAATTTCTCGTAGAAGCTTTTGAATCCAAACTAACTCAGCTGCTGTGTTTGCCAAGCAACAGTACTCTGCCTCAGTAGATGAACGACTTACAACTTTTTGCTTTCGGCTGCTCCAAAAGATTGGATTGCACCCAAGGTAAATACAGTAGCCACTTATTGAACATCGATCATCAAGGTCCGTGGCCCACTTGGCATCTGAAAAGGCAAGAAGACGAAGATCAGAGGATTTAGAAAATTGAATACCATAATTAATCTTACCGGAGAGATAACGCAAAATGCGTTTGACTGCCTTCCAATGATGAATCATGGGAGAATGCATGAATTGGCTAACTTTGTTGACTGAATATGCAATTTCAAGATGAGTGAGAGTTGCATATTGAAGGCCTCCTACTATTGATCGATAGAGACTAGGATCATCAAAGGAATTTGAACCCTGCAGTGTTAGTTTTTTAGAAGAAAGCATAGGTGTGGGCATTAAATGTGACTTATCCATGGTTGCCTTTTTAAGAAGATCACAAATATAGGTAGTTGGTGAGATATGTAAGTCTCCTAAAGGCAAAAAATAAAATTGCATGCCTAAAAAATAATGCAGTGTCCCTAAGTCCTTTAAAGAGAATATTTGATTCAATTGAGAGATAATAGACTCTATTTTAGATTTATCATTACCTGTGATGACTATGTCATCAACATAAGCAAGAAGAAAAAGAGTAGAAGAAGTTGTAAAATGAACAAATAAGAAAGGATCAGATGAAGTATTTCGAAAACCAAACATGGATAGAGTACTGTACAGTTTAGAAAACCAGGCCCTGGGAGCCTACTTGAGACCATAAATGACCTTATCAAGTTTACATACTAAGTCAGAATCAGAATTGAAGAAGCCAAGAGGTGGTGCCATGTACACATTCTCAGTTAGATCTCCATTGAGAAATGCGTTGTTAAAATCAAATTGCCTAAGAGACCAACCTTTAGATAAAGCCAAAGATAAAATGACTCTAATCGTTGTTGGCCTAATTACCGGACTAAAGATTTGAGAATAATCGATGCCCTCAATTTGATGGTATCCTTTGGCAACAAGGTGAGCCTTATATTTTTTAATAGAGTTATCAGGTCCACGCTTAATGGCAAACACCCATTTAGACCCAATAATGGTGGAATTGGGTGGTGGGTGGACTAAATGCCAAGTTTTGTTTTTCATGAGAGCAATATATTCCTCCTTCATAGCTTGAAGCCAATGAGAGGAGTGCATAGGTTGAGAAACTATCCTGGGAACATTATTAACTAAGTCAAGATGATTAGAATGTGCAATAAGAGCCTTAGGCTTAGAGATACCAAACTTGGAACGAGTTACCATAGCATGAGTATTGTGAGAAGATGAAGATTCTATGATAGGTAACCTTGGAGGCTGAATTTCAAAACCAGAAATTGATACTAGTGCAGAATCTGTAGTAACTGTTTCAGAAGGTGATTGATTAATAGTTGATGAAGCATTGTTAGTTAAAGGAGGGGAATTTGTATTAGAGTTAGGAAGTAGAGTTGAAGTAGGTGGAGCTGAACTTTGGGTACAAGGTAACTGCGATGTAAGAGAATTTGAAACAGGAATCTGAGGTAACATCTCATGCTCATAAAAAGAGATTACTGATGAAATAGAGACAACATTCTTATGAAAAAATGAAGGAAAAGGAAAAATATTTTCATCAAAAATAACATTACATGCAATAATAACTGTACCATCTTGTTTTAAACATTTAAACTCTTTTGAGAAAGGAGCATAACCAAGAAAAATGCATTGTTCAGACCTATAGTCTAATTTATGTTTATTAAAGGGTCTTAAGTTTAGATAACAAGCACATCCAAGAACCTTTAAAATAGAATAATCAGGGGGCTTGAAATGAAGAACCTCAAAGGGTGATTTCATATTAAGTATCCTAGTGGACAATCGATTGATAAGAAAAGTAGCAGTCAAGAAGGCATCCTCCCAATATTCCATTGACAAATGTGCAGCAGCAAGAAGCGTAAGTCCCATTTCACAAATATGTCTATGCTTTCTCTCTACAACACCTTGTTGCTGGTGATTATGAGGGCATAAGAATCTATGAATGATGTTATGGATATTGAGAAAGGTTTTGAATTCATTTGATAAGAATTCTTTAGCATTATCCGTTTGAATAGATTTAAGAATTTGACCTATCTGAGTTTCCATCATGGATTTGTATTGTTGTAAGATGGTAAACAATTGAGACTTGGTAGTTAATAAGTAAATACATGTGTATCTAGTAAAGACATCTACAATATTCAAGTAATAACGAAAATCAGAACGAGTTATAGAAGGAGCAGGGCCCCAAACATCCAAGAAAACCAATTGTAAGGGTGCAGTATAAGTGGTTTCAGAATAGGAAAAAGGTAAAGTATGCATTTTTCCTTTACAACATGCTTCACAAACAAAAGATGCTGAATCAACTGTATTAGAAAATAGAAGATTACACTTTTTAAGAACAGATTCAACAATAATTGGAGATGGATGGCCTAGGCGTTTATGCCACAACTCCAAATTTGTCCTACAAGTGGCTAAAAAGGCATGAAACTTTGAATTATCATAACATGGTTTTGGAATACAAAATTGATCAAACACATATAGCCCATGTTTAAGTTATCCCTGAAGAAGCACCTGCTTGGTATCCTGTGATTTAACTGTAAAACCCGGTTAATTAACGGCTAATTAACCCATAAATGAGAATTTATTCTAGAAAGCCTAAAATGTGATTTTTATGGCTAAATGTGATAGAGGAGACTGAGACGAGAATTTTGGTACCAATTTTATAGAATTCGGACCAAGATTGGACCGAACGGGCCAAACCGGGCCAAACGGACCCAAAGTGGGCCCTTGGCCCAACATAACTTAACCAAAACCCTAGTTTTCAGCACTCTCTCTCCTCATTTGTTACACACCCAAGCTGAAATTAGAAAGAAAGGGAGGAAGAACATTCTCTCAACTTCTCTCTCTCACTTGATCTTCAAATCACCATAACTTTTGATCTAGAGCTCCGATTGCCGCCCCGTTTGCGGCCACGCGTTCACCGCGGAGAGCTCTACAAAACCCATACAATCAATCTTGAGGTAAGCCACACTATGCTGTTCGAAACTTCAGCCCCTATTTTCGAATTTCATGGGTGAAATGTTGAGATTTTGGGTTCTTTGATGTTATAGGACCCAACTCTCTTGAAGGAGAAGGTTAATCTTGTCTCCTTGGACCTTGGAGGTGGTAAGATTCTCAACCCTAGTGTATTTTGTTGTTTTATGATGTTTGGATTTTGAGATGTTGTGTATGGGTATGATGGTTGTGGCTTAGGTTGTGTATGTGTGGATATTGGAGCTTGATTGGTGACTTTGAAAAGCTTGGAAAGGGTTTGGTGGTGAAAAATCTGTTCTTGGAGGTGTTGAGGCCTTGAGAGCTTGTGGTTAAGTGGTTTGGAAGTGCTCCGGTGGAGCTTGGGAAATTCGGCTAAGGTATGGTTTCGGTTTCCCGTATCTAATATGTAATGTGGTAGAAAATACTTAGGCTAGAGGCCCTAAGATAGGCATTGAATGGTTGATGTTGTTAAATGATTGAGATATATGATGTGGTCATATATGTGATGATGATTATTGATGCCTTGGTGGTGTGATGTATGAGAAATATGCATGTTGTGATATATGCTTGATGATTGGTTATGGTTGAATTGTGGGTTGAACCATGTGGATGGTGAGTATGATATTGATTATGTACAATGATGGTTTATTGGAATTGATGTTGTTGAGAATTGGCATGAGTAATAGTATATGATATGTCAATATGTTTGAGTTTGAGCCACTTGGGTGAAGTGGGGGTAAAATGATGTGATAGTGATTTTGGTAATTGTGGTAATGTGTCAATGTGTGAGTTGAGGAGGCTTGATGTTGAATTTGAGACATTTTGATTGTTTTCAAAGAAAAGGGATGAAATTGGCATGTTTTGATTGACTTTGAAAGGAGTTGAAAATGGTTTGTTTTGAAAATGGCATATTGTGGTTTTGTATGAAAATATGGTTTTTGGGCATACTTTGACGGGACATAACTTGGACTATGGATCTCCGTTTTGTACCAAATCTGTTTAGAAATGAAATTGGATCCGGGATGTCCATGCCGTTCGAAGAACGGGTGAAAAACGATTTAAAATGAGGAAGTTATGTCCGTCGGAAGATTGGGGTCTAGATCTGTGAAATTCTGCAGCTTTTAACTTAGAAAATTTTTAGCAGAATGACCCCTTGCGCGTGGGCGCACCTGGCGCGTACGCGCCGATCTTCCGAAAAGTGCCATCCACGCGTACGGGTGATGTGCGCGGGCGCACCGATTGTGCTGCACCCAATGCCCAGCCATTTTCCCGAGAGTTATGCCAGAACTGTGCCGGTGTTGTGCCTGGGGCACGAGAACACCCGCGCGTACGCGTGGTTGACGCGTGCGCGCCGATGGGCAAGTTTGGAATCCACGTGTTAGCGTGCATGACGCTTACGCGTCGATGAGTTTTTGAGGCCAACCACGCGTGCGCGTGGAGTGCGCGTATGCGCGGCCCTGTTTTCATCCCAAAGTTGATTTTTGAGTTTTAAAAGCCAAATCTCATACTTCTAAGCCTCCGATCTCACCATTTATGTCTTAAATCATTATGACATGCCTAGCTATTAGAAAGGGGCTAGTGAATGAGGTAACTTGCGAGTGAAGCAAGGGAAATATGAATGATCAATGAGGATCAAGATGATTATGTGAGATGCGGAGGATGGTGGTGGAAGTGCTTGTTATGCCATGGGCCGAAAGGCTATGATTGTTAATGAAATGGCTGGTTATGGATTTAACCGTGAGCCGGAATAGCTGTGTATGCTATGAATATTGGCTGGTTCTGGATTGAACCGTGAGCCGGAATGGCTAATATGGATGTTGATCCATGGATGAGAATTCATGCATGTTGATGCTGAATTATTGATAATTGTGATTTGCACTTCCACTATCAGAGATACGAGTTTCCTTGGGTAGTAGCAGTGGCTAGCCACCACGTGCTCCAGGTTGAGGCTTGAGACTCTGTTTACCCTATGTCGTAAGTGTGGCCGGGCACTGTGAAAGGCCCGGATGAGCTCGAACCCCCGTAAATATTCACCAGTGAGGGTGATGGATATGGATCATGTTTATGATCAAGTTTATAACGAGTATAACTCGAGTTTGGGGATGCACGACAGAGGGACAGTCCAATGGTTAGCGACCAGGACTTGTCGGGTTGGCTCTATAACCGACAAGATGATATCATCGGCCACTAGGGACAGGCATTCATCATATGCATACTATGTGAATTGTTTGAGATTGCCTATTTGACTGCATATTACTTGCTAATTGTCTAAATGTCTTAACTGCTCCTATTTGTATATTCTTTGTCTGATATAACTGTGTTTGCTATATTATATTCCTGCTGATGGTTGGGAGGTTTGAAGGATTTGGAAAGGGAAGTATTAGTTAGACTGAAGAATCTTTAGTCAGATGCCCTTATATGGTTTAGCTTGTTTATAAGCTTTGATATTATCTGGAGGAAGTTCTAGGATTGCCTTTGGCTTTCCTCCATTATTATGTATTATATATGTGGAAGCTATTACCATGCTGGGGACCTCTGGTTCTCACCCATGCGGATTTTGTGGTTTTCAGATGCAGGACGTGAGGTTTCCCGCTGAGGCATGCTGGAGACTTTTAAAATTGCGAAGATCCTTTGTTCTCGGGACTAAGTTTTGGGTTTATATGTTTTGCTTAGATACTTTTATCTCCATTAAATAATACAAACTGTGATGACTCCTCTTATGGGAGATTTTGGAGAATAGGTTGTATGTTTTTGTGTCCCTTTGGGTTTCCTTTGGGGTTTTCCTTATTTTATCATATGTATATATTGTTATGCTCGGGCCGGTTATCTTCGCAGCCGGATCTTGAGTCTTGATATTCCTGTTTTTGACACTCCTTTGTATATATATAATCTCGCGTTGGTTTATCCTTGTTCGTTACGTTATCGATCGGAGTGTTGCGCTTTTGAGTTGCGATTTTTGTTTACCCCTTTTTCTACAAAGGCTCCTAGTTATAATCAATCATTCATACTACTATATGTACTAAATTTTTATTTTAGAGGTCGTAATACCTTGCCATCTCTGAATTATGACTTAAGCATAAGACTCTGTATGGTAGGGTGTTACATTATGGTATCAGAGCAGTTCGTTCCTGTAGAGCCTGAGGGATGGACTGATTATGCTTCTGTGCATTCTCTGTGTGTGTTATGTGCTATTAGTATATCTGCTTGATATAATTGGCATAAACGTTCATGAGCATGCATTTGGGACTTTGAAGCACTAGACTTCCGATATTGAGCCTGATCAACTTAATATCGATTGTTTGGTGTGTATAGGAACCAGATGGCGCCTCGTGGACGCGATAGAGGTAGTGCGAGAGGTCGTACGAATGCTCGTGCGCCGATGAATAACCCTAATGACCCGGTGAACTTTACGACTGCATTGGAGAACATGGCTGCTGCTATGCAAGCCACTGCTGAAGCCCTTGGTCAACAGATGAACAACCATGGCAACGACAGAAATAGAGCTCAGGGACCAATGGAGATTAGAACTTTCGTTGTGTTGGTGAACAAGTGTGGGGTGGCTGAAGAGTGTGTGAAGAGGGCAGCCGCTAAGAGGGGAAGTCACAGAGGATCATTCCCGCGGAACCGAGGGAAGAGCATTTCACCTAGCGGTCCACCTTTCAAGAGGAGAGGTTCCTTTAGGAGGCCCAACAACAACAACTCCCAAGGGAAAAGGTTTGGGAAGCAACCTCAGAATGATCAAGTTTGTACTAGGTGTGAAAGTCACCATCCGGGAACACCATGCAAGGCCGGATGGGGTTTGTGCTACAATTGTCTAGAGAGGCAGAAATAAGGTGCTGGGAAGGCACAACAGACTGGTCGGGTGTTCACCACTTCAGCTGTAGGAGCTGAGGGATCTGAGGCACTCATTCGAGGTAACTGTGAATTAGCTGGTCAAACTTTAAATGCTTTATTTGATTCGGGAGCATCACATTCATTCATTGCATTTGAGAAAGCCCATGAGTTAGGGTTGAAGATTGTAACTTTAGGTTATGATCTAAGAGTGTACAATGCTACCCATGAAGCCACGGTAACTAGGCTAGGATGCCCGGAAGTTTCCTTTAGGTTCAAGCAGCGTGATTTTGTTCATAACTTAGTCTGCTTGCCGATGATCGGTCTTGATCTTATCTTGGGATTGGATTGGTTATCTAAGAACCATGTTCTGCTTGATTGTTCTACAAAGTCGGTGTACTTTATGCCGGAAGATACAGAAGGGCCGGTCGTGGTGAATAATTATTACTTGAATTCGATGATGGTGAACTGTTCTGGAACCGAATGTCAGGGTGTCATGTTGTTAACCGCGGGCGTTTCGGGTGATGATCAAAGGTTGGAGCAGATTCCGGTTGTGTGTGAGTTTCCGGAAGTGTTTCCCGATGATATTGATGAGTTTTCACCTAACCGAGAGGTTGAGTTTGCTATTGAGTTGGTGCCCGGGGTGGGACCAATCTCAAGTGCTCCTTATAGGATGTCACCGTTAGAGATGAATGAGCTAAAGTCTCAGTTAGAGGATTTGTTGGGAAAGAATTTTATACGACCAAGTGTCTCTCCGTGGGGTGCTCCAGTGTTACTGGTGAAGAAGAAGGATGGGAGCATGCGGCTCTGTGTGGATTACAGGCAGTTGAACAAGGTTACAATAAAGAATAAGTACCCATTGCCGAGAATTGATGATCTCATGGATCAGTTACAAGGAGCTGGAGTTTTCTCCAAGATTGATTTACGATCCGGTTATCACCAGATAAGGGTGAGGGGTGAGGATATCCCTAAGACCGCTTTCAGGACTCGTTATGGTCATTACGAGTACACTGTGATGTCTTTTGGGTTGACGAATGCTCCTGCGGTATTCATGGATTATATGAATAGAGTTTTCCGTCCGTTTTTGGATAAATTCGTTGTTGTCTTCATTGATGACATACTAATTTATTCCAAGACTGAAGAAGAGCATGCGGAACACTTGAGGGCCGTATTGCAGATTCTAAAGGAGAAGAAACTTTATGCAAAACTGTCTAAGTGTGAGTTTTGGAAGAGTGAGGTGAAGTTTTTGGGCCATGTGGTGAGTAAGAAGGGAATAGCCGTAGATCCAACAAAGGTGGAGGCGGTGATGGATTGGAAACAACCAACCACCATAACGGGGATAAGGAGTTTTCTGGGTTTAGCTGGCTATTACCGAAGGTTTATCAAGGGCTTTTCACAGATAGCGTTACCAATGACAAAGTTAACCCGCAAAGACACTCCGTTTGTTTGGACTCCTGAGTGCGAGGAGAGCTTTCAGACATTGAAGAAAAAGTTGACCACCGCACCTGTGTTAGTGTTACCCGAGCCGAATGAGCCATTTGAGGTGTATTGTGATGCCTCATTGAAGGGTTTAGGGTGCGTGCTGATGCAGCATCATAATGTGGTGGCGTATGCCTCACGACAGTTAAGACCTCATGAAGTTAGTTACCCTACGCACGATTTGGAACTCGCTGCGGTTGTGTTTGCCTTGAAGGTGTGGAGGCATTACCTTTATGGGGTTAAATTCCAAGTTTTCTCTGATCATAAGAGCTTGAAGTACCTCTTTGATCAGAAAGAGCTTAATATGAGGCAAAGGAGGTGGATGGAATTGTTGAAGGACTACGACTTTGAGTTGCATTACCATCCGGGAAAGGCGAATGTAGTGGCGGATGCATTAAGTCGGAAGTCGTTATGTGCAGCTTGGATGATGCTTCAAGAGGAGAAGTTACTCAAAGGATTCGAGAGTCTGAAAATTGGTACTCAAGAAGTATCCGGAACCTTGTGTTTGAGCCGATTAGAAATCTCAAGTGACTTTAAGTCCGAACTCCTAAAGGCTCATCAAAATGATGAAGCGTTATGGAAGGTGCTACCGGCTATTGAGCAAGGAAAATGGTGGAGAGTGTCAGAAGAGAAAGATGGGTTATGGAGGTTCAAGGGTAGGATCATTGTGCCGGATGTTGGCACTTTGAGGCAAGATATTTTAAAGGAGGCACACAAAAGCGGATTCTCCATTCACCCGGGAAGTACTAAGATGTACCATGATTTAAAGGCGATGTTTTGGTGGCCGGGTATGAAGAATGATGTGGCGGAATATGTTTCAAAGTGCTTAACTTGTCAAAAGGTAAAGATTGAACATCAAAAACCTTCCGGGATGTTGCAACCTTTAGAGATTCCACAATGGAAATGGGAAAGTATTGCAATGGACTTTGTGTCGGGATTGCCAAGGACTAGGGCTGGTTTTGATGCTGTTTGGGTGATTGTGGACCGACTAACGAAGTCAGCTCACTTTTTACCCATTCGGATGACTTACACCCTTGAGGAGCTAGCACGGTTATACATAAAGGAGATTGTGAGACTCCATGGGGTACCTGCTACTATAATCTCTGATAGAGATCCTCGTTTCACTTCAAGGTTTTGGGGTGCATTTCAGAAAGCTTTTGGGACCCGATTAAGCTTGAGCACGGCTTACCATCCTCAAACAGATGGTCAATCTGAGAGGACAATTCAAACACTAGAAGATATGTTGAGAGCTTGTGTTTTGGACCAACCGGTGAGTTGGGATCGGTATATGCCATTAGTGGAGTTTGCATACAATAATAGTTATCATGCGAGCATCGGAATGGCTCCGTATGAGGCCTTGTATGGGAGGAAATGTCAATCTCCGCTATGTTGGTATGAAACTGGAGAGAAAAGCTTGTTGGGACCGGAAATGATAGCTGAGACTACCGAACAAGTCAAGAAAATCCGAGATAGGATGCTTACGGCGCAGAGTCGTCAAAAGAGTTACGCCGATCAGAGGCGAAAGCCCTTAGAATTTGAGGAAGGAGACCATGTTTTCCTTAAGGTTACTCCGACTACGGGAGTAGGTAGGGCGATTAAGGCAAGGAAGTTGAATCCTCGATACATTGGTCCATTTCAAATCCTGGAGAGGGTTGGACCGGTGGCGTATCGAATAGCTTTACCACCTCATCTTTCGAACCTGCACGACGTGTTTCACGTGTCGCAGCTTCGGAAGTACACTCCTGATGCTAGCCATGTGTTGGAACCCGAATCGGTTCAGTTAAGGGAAGATTTGACGCTTCCAGTGGCTCCAGTAAGAATTGATGATACTAGTATTAAACGGTTGCGTGGAAAAGATGTTTCACTAGTCAAAGTGGCATGGAGTCGAGGCGGCATTGAGGAACACACTTGGGAACTTGAGTCGGAGATGCGAACGGATTATCCGCATTTATTCTCAGGTAATTGCATTTGAATTTTGTGGGCAAAATTCCCAATTAGGTGGGTAGGATGTAAAACCCGGTTAATTAACGGCTAATTAACCCATAAATGAGAATTTATTCTAGAAAGCCTAAAATGTGATTTTTATGGCTAAATGTGATAGAGGAGACTGAGACGAGAATTTTGGTACCAATTTTATAGAATTCGGACCAAGATTGGACCGAACGGGCCAAACCGGGCCAAACGGACCCAAAGTGGGCCCTTGGCCCAACATAACTTAACCAAAACCCTAGTTTTCAGCACTCTCTCCCCTCATTTGTTACACACCCAAGCTGAAATTAGAAAGAAAGGGAGGAAGAACATTCTCTCAACTTCTCTCTCACTTGATCTTCAAATCACCATAACTTTTGATCTAGAGCTCCGATTGCCGCCCCGTTTGCGGCCACGCGTTCACCGCGGAGAGCTCTACAAAACCCATACAATCAATCTTGAGGTAAGCCACACTATGCTGTTCGAAACTTCAGCCCCTATTTTCGAATTTCATGGGTGAAATGTTGAGATTTTGGGTTCTTTGATGTTATAGGACCCAACTCTCTTGAAGGAGAAGGTTAATCTTGTCTCCTTGGACCTTGGAGGTGGTAAGATTCTCAACCCTAGTGTATTTTGTTGTTTTATGATGTTTGGATTTTGAGATGTTGTGTATGGGTATGATGGTTGTGGCTTAGGTTGTGTATGTGTGGATATTGGAGCTTGATTGGTGACTTTGAAAAGCTTGGAAAGGGTTTGGTGGTGAAAAATCTGTTCTTGGAGGTGTTGAGGCCTTGAGAGCTTGTGGTTAAGTGGTTTGGAAGTGCTCCGGTGGAGCTTGGGAAATTCGGCTAAGGTATGGTTTCGGTTTCCCGTATCTAATATGTAATGTGGTAGGAAATACTTAGGCTAGAGGCCCTAAGATAGGCATTGAATGGTTGATGTTGTTAAATGATTGAGATATATGATGTGGTCATATATGTGATGATGATTATTGATGCCTTGGTGGTGTGATGTATGAGAAATATGCATGTTGTGATATATGCTTGATGATTGGTTATGGTTGAATTGTGGGTTGAACCATGTGGATGGTGAGTATGATATTGATTATGTACAATGATGGTTTATTGGAATTGATGTTGTTGAGAATTGGCATGAGTAATAGTATATGATATGTCAATATGTTTGAGTTTGAGCCACTTGGGTGAAGTGGGGGTAAAATGATGTGATAGTGATTTTGGTAATTGTGGTAATGTGTCAATGTGTGAGTTGAGGAGGCTTGATGTTGAATTTGAGACATTTTGATTGTTTTCAAAGAAAAGGGATGAAATTGGCATGTTTTGATTGACTTTGAAAGGAGTTGAAAATGGTTTGTTTTGAAAATGGCATATTGTGGTTTTGTATGAAAATATGGTTTTTGGGCATACTTTGACGGGACATAACTTGGACTACGGATCTCCGTTTTGTACCAAATCTGTTTAGAAATGAAATTGGATCCGGGATGTCCATGCCGTTCGAAGAACGGGTGAAAAACGATTTAAAATGAGGAAGTTATGTCCGTCGGAAGATTGGGGTCTAGATCTGTGAAATTCTGCAGCTTTTAACTTAGAAAATTTTTAGCAGAATGACCCCTTGCGCGTGGGCGCACCTGGCGCGTACGCGCCGATCTTCCGAAAAGTGCCATCCACGCGTACGCGTGATGTGCGCGGGCGCACCGATTGTGCTGCACCCAATGCCCAGCCATTTTCCCGAGAGTTATGCCAGAACTGTGCCGGTGTTGTGCCTGGGGCACGAGAACACCCGCGCGTACGCGTGGTTGACGCGTGCGCGCCGATGGGCAAGTTTGGAATCCACGCGTTAGCGTGCATGACGCTTACGCGTCGATGAGTTTTTGAGGCCAACCACGCGTGCGCGTGGAGTGCGCGTACGCGCGGCCCTGTTTTCATCCCAAAGTTGATTTTTGAGTTTTAAAAGCCAAATCTCATACTTCTAAGCCTCCGATCTCACCATTTATGTCTTAAATCATTATGACATGCCTAGCTATTAGAAAGGGGCTAGTGAATGAGGTAACTTGCGAGTGAAGCAAGGGAAATATGAATGATCAATGAGGATCAAGATGATTATGTGAGATGCGGAGGATGGTGGTGGAAGTGCTTGTTATGCCATGGGCCGAAAGGCTATGATTGTTAATGAAATGGCTGGTTATGGATTTAACCGTGAGCCGGAATAGCTGTGTATGCTATGAATATTGGCTGGTTCTGGATTGAACCGTGAGCCGGAATGGCTAATATGGATGTTGATCCATGGATGAGAATTCATGCATGTTGATGCTGAATTATTGATAATTGTGATTTGCACTTCCACTATCAGAGATACGAGTTTCCTTGGGTAGTAGCAGTGGCTAACCACCACGTGCTCCAGGTTGAGGCTTGAGACTCTGTTTACCCTATGTCGTAAGTGTGGCCGGGCACTGTGAAAGGCCCGGATGAGCTCGAACCCCCGTAAATATTCACCAGTGAGGGTGATGGATATGGATCATGTTTATGATCAAGTTTATAACGAGTATAACTCGAGTTTGGGGATGCACGACAGAGGGACAGTCCAATGGTTAGCGACCAGGACTTGTCGGGTTGGCTCTATAACCGACAAGATGATATCATCGGCCACTAGGGACAGGCATTCATCATATGCATACTATGTGAATTGTTTGAGATTGCCTATTTGACTGCATATTACTTGCTAATTGTCTAAATGTCTTAACTGCTCCTATTTGTATATTCTTTGTCTGATATAACTGTGTTTGCTATATTATATTCCTGCTGGTGGTTGGGAGGTTTGAAGGATTTGGAAAGGGAAGTATTAGTTAGACTGAAGAATCTTTAGTCAGATGCCCTTATATGGTTTAGCTTGTTTATAAGCTTTGATATTATCTGGAGGAAGTTCTAGGATTGCCTTTGGCTTTCCTCCATTATTATGTATTATATATGTGGAAGCTATTACCATGCTGGGGACCTCTGGTTCTCACCCATGCGGATTTTGTGGTTTTCAGATGCAGGACGTGAGGTTTCCCGCTGAGGCATGCTGGAGACTTTTAGAATTGCGAAGATCCTTTGTTCTCGGGACTAAGTTTTGGGTTTATATGTTTTGCTTAGATACTTTTATCTCCATTAAATAATACAAACTGTGATGACTCCTCTTATGGGAGATTTTGGAGAATAGGTTGTATGTTTTTGTGTCCCTTTGGGTTTTCTTTGGGGTTTTCCTTATTTTATCATATGTATATATTGTTATGCTCGGGCCGGTTATCTTCGCAGCCGGATCTTGAGTCTTGATATTCCTGTTTTTGACACTCCTTTGTATATATATAATCTCGCGTTGGTTTATCCTTGTTCGTTACGTTATCGATCGGAGTGTTGCGCTTTTGAGTTGCGATTTTTGTTTACCCCTTTTTCTACAAAGGCTCCTAGTTATAATCAATCATTCATACTACTATATGTACTAAATTTTTATTTTAGAGGTCGTAATACCTTGCCATCTCTGAATTATGACTTAAGCATAAGACTCTGTATGGTAGGGTGTTACATTAACCACACAATGAAATGGATGAAATTCAAAGAAGACATTATTGTCCAGACAGAATCTTGAAAGACTAATTAAGTTTTTAGTCATTTTAATTATATTAATTTTAAAAATATTGATATAATTCTAATTCGATATATTATCCAATAATAATAATAATAATAATAATAACTTGAAAAACCTGTATATAAACTATTTCAATTATCCGTATATTATTATTAAAATTTTATCTATCTACTTAATATACTAAAACTGGATTTTTTCCCAAATAATGAAAGTGAGGTGTTACTTCTTTATGAACCCATTTTTCCTCCAAAATGAATGCATTTAATGAATAATGCATAATTATATTAATTTAGGAAAATATCTTTATTATAATTATATAAAATTAATATTTAATGTATTATTAAACTACTTACCAATTATTAATCGAAAATATTTTTAATTATTTTAATGAATAATGCATAATTATACTAATTTAAAAAATATCTTTATTATAATTATATAAAATAATATTTAATACATTATTAAACTAATTATCAATCAAAAATATTTTTAAATATTTTAATTATATTCATTTTAATTATATTGATACTCTTCTAATTCTTATTCATTATCGAATGATTTTATTAGTGGCAAGTTGTTATCTTAATGGTAACCCATTTATATTGATAATAACAATATTAATTTTATTGGGATAAATATCAAATTCTATTCCTAATATAAAAATATAAAATTTAATTCCTTCCATTTTTATTTTACCACTATAAAGACCATGTATGCTAGAAGAAAATGTCATTTGTTTACCAGTTACTCTTTTATTGGATAGCTTTTACAACAATTCTCTTTCTTCATATGAAGCGTCGTTGTAAGAAGGCAACTATCGTGGACACAAACCACCACACTCTTCAACTCCCGTGCTCATCACTCGGAGCTATATATGCTATGTTATCCATGAAGTATTTATAAACCATAGTGTTATCATGTATGCATAAATAAAAATTGTTTCGTATTTAAATTTAAGTCATTTACCTGTTTGTGGTATATTGTAGTGTGAAATTACTTTCAATTTGTGTTGTGTAATGATATTATGCTCTAATATAAGCTTTTACTTTAGAACTGTATTATGATTTTATCTCATCATTTTTTCTTAGATATCAAGTTGACGTATTTTTATTTATTATTATTATTGAAACAGATGTGATATAAAATTTACCAAAAAAAAACTCTTACACTCAATTTATTTTATTGAAGTCTTCTATCTTTTCTATTTCTTTTTATTTTCTTCTTATTCATTTTATTTTCTTTTTAAATGTTATATAATTTATTATAATTTATATCGATTAATTAATTATAGTTCACTATATCAGTTAGTTTAATTCATTAATTTATAATATGCATAATAAAATAGATCATTTGTTACTTATAACGTTAATTCTTCTAAAATCTAAATGTGAATAATTATATTTTTACTTTTGTTATGAACAAAACATTATTAATAATGAATAATAATTAACCCCTCATACTTTAAATCAAAGTGTTTGGATGAGTTTTATATTTATTAATATTAATTGTTGATTATTTTTTCGTAAATAAATTGTATTATAATTCTATGTTAGTTCATAACTGATTAACGATTAATATTCATGAAGCTATGTTACTCTAAATTTTATATTTTACGAATATTTTATTTAAATGTAATTTTTTAAACATAAAAATGTATTATTTTTAATAATATCATACCTTTACTTTTTTTTATTTTAAATGAATATTTTATCGAATACTAATTAAAGTCATCATTCCATTTGCTTTTACTAATCTATTATTATCCAACTATTATATAAAATTAAAATCGTATTAATCTATCTACTTAATATACTAAAACTGGATTTTCCCCCAACTAATGGAAGTGAGGTGTCGATTTCTCATGAATCCATTTTTTCGCCAAAATGAATGCACTATTTTCTCTTCTAAGTTTATTTTATAAAAATATCTTTATTATAATTATACTATAATTAGCATTTAAGTAATAATGTATAATTATACTAATTTAGGAAACTATCTTTTGTAAGACCCATAAATTTCAGAAAAAAAAAAGAAAATTAAATTATATTATTTCTAATTATAAATTAGAATACTTGATTAAAAACTGATTAGTAAATTGATAATTAAATAGTATTTTTAAAGTAATTTTAAGAGATTAAATTAGATTTTAAATTTGTACAATATACTTTAATTTTATTAAAATTTACCAAATTTAAATTTACCTAAAATTAATAAATTATTGATTTCATATTTGTCCCAAATTAAAGCCCTAATGTGCTAAACACTTCCTAAAACTTTAACCCTAATTACCCCACTCCTTTCAGCCGCCATACCCCTTTCCTTTTCTTCCAAAAACAAACTCACAACACCACACTTAGCAGCAGCCAAAAATCCACAGAAAGAAAGAAAGAGAGGAGAGGGTGCGAATCAGGAGGGAGAAGAAAGGGGGAGAGCGTGCCGGCGAGTCACTGCCGCTCGTCGCGCCGCTGTCTTCGCCGATGAAGGAGGAGCGAGGAGAGTGTGTCACGGAGCAGGGGAAGCTCGTGCGAGTGAGGAGCGTCGCCACCGTCGTCGCGCCGTGCGCCGCCAGCTTCGCTGGACCTCGTCATCACCATCGCCGTCGGACCGCCATGGAGTCGTTGCCGTCGAACCGGCGCTGCGAGCTGCTATCGAGCCTCAAGCAGAATCCGATGCGAAGAGAGAGAGACAGAACAATGCGAGGAGAGAGAGAAGGCGTTGCGGGGGTTTCTGCCGCCGCTGCTCTCTCCGCCATCGCCGCCGCCGGAGTCACGAGCTGAGGTGGGGAAGGAGACCATTTTCCCTGTTGCTGTTGCAGTCACTGCGCTACTACTGCTACGCTTCATTTTCCTTGTTTTCCTTAATTACCGTAAGTCATTTTTGTTTCTGAACCCCCACTGCTATTGTCATGTTATCCGTTGATTGAGAAGTTTAAGACGTTGATGTTTTAGGATTAAGCTGCTGCAACTGTGGACTGTGATGGTTGATGCTCTGAAAGAGTTGTCGCTGCTGGGGTGACTGGAATTACTACTGCCAGTTCTACCGTTGCTACCGATGCTGTTGACTTGCCCCAATTCAAGTTCAGTGTCACTGCCCTAGGTCTAGCCTGTCTCTTGACTCTGTTTCACTTTTATACTCTGAACTGCCTTGGTCTCGTTTATCTGTTTGTTACAATTTTAATTCCATTTTATTTTTGGTATTGCCTTGAATTTTTTTAGAGTTGTTTTCGCGTTTGATTCCATCAAATTTGATGTTGCTGCTGTTAATACTGCTGATTCTGATGCCAATGCTGCTGTTGCTGTTAATTTGGAATAAGTGGGTTTGTCGCCTTTGATTCTTGAATTCAGCTAGTCGAGGTAGGGGTTTTCTTAAAATTTATTTTATCTTACAGAGTTGTTATAAATAGATATTAGTGTGAGAAACATATGTCTGTGATTATGATTGTCTTATAAATGTGGTTGTTTGCTGGACTGATTGACTGATTGCTTGATTGCTTGAGTAGGTTGTGATTGCTGAAAAGAAATTAGTTTGAAAGGTTATTTGGTTGATTATTATAAAAAATGGCTTTTCTTGGTTTTGAAGCTATTTTTGATGATATAAAGGAATTGGATTTGGAAATGATTTGGAATATGAAACTGAATTAGCTTTGGAAATGGTTTAATTTTGAGTTAGTGACTTTGTAAATGACTTTATAAATGATTTAGTATTTGAGCTGGGTTAATTTTAAAAAGAGATTTATTATGGGCACTGATTCGCTTTGAAAATACTTTGATACTAGAATTGGTTGAATTTTAGAAAGTGATTGAGATTTGGAAATGGTTGAGAAAGGATTTGAGAAATGTTTGGATGGGACCCGAAAAGGGTGGCAGTGTCCGAATTTTAAAGGAAATGCTGCCGAAATTTTATAAAATTGGAAGTTTTGGTTAAAGTAATTGTTTAAAAAGATTTAGTTCTCAAACGTTATTTATTTAAGATTGATTTATTTAGAAAAGAAAGAATTATGTTTTGGATTGAGATTGTTGATTAACGGAAAGAAGGATGATGAGGATTGATTTGAAATATGATTTTAGAATGAATTTGGAAATGGGATATGGATTGATGAATGATGAATGAATTGTTTATATGGCTTATGAATTTGAAATATCTTGAGATACGAGGTTCCCTGGATTAAGTGCCGTAGCTTGCCACCACGTGTACCAGGTTGAAAACTCGATACTCTGTTGACCCTACGATGTAAGTGTGTGACCGGGCACTATATAAATTCCCGGGAATGTTACCCCCATTGAGTAATATTGATTATTTGAGAAAAAGCTATGCATAGACTCTTGGGGATGCACGTCGGGGGACAGTCTAAGTACAATTCAGACTTGTCGGGTTGGCTGGATAACCGACAGATGAGCCTCATCAGCCATAGGACAGGCATGCATCATATGCATCTGTATGCTTTGCTTGGGTTTGAACTTGTTTTGGTTTGCCTAATTGCTAAACTGTTCTTAACTGCTACTTGAACTATTTGCTGTAACTGCTTCCTACTTGTGCTTTCCTTGTCTGTCTTGCCTGTGTTTGTCCTGGCGTGTTACATTTGAGAATGGACTTAGGTGCTGAATTAATGATTGTGTTGTTTGATTGCGTGGTTAGTTTCTGATTGAGATTTGCTTGTGAGAAAAGGAAGACTTTGGATTTCTGAAAATATTAAACATTGTTTCTTTGAAAATATTTTAAACGATTAGCTGTTGGATTTTAAAAGGATTCATAAGGCAACGATAGTCACTGAATTTGAAACAGTTTTCTTATTGAATATCTTCTTATGACAACTTTGAAACTCCGTGGTGAGACCATGTGGTTAGGTTCTCACCCCCCTACAGCTTTACCTTTTCAGGAACCAGATGAAGAGGCATTAAGAAGAGTTATATTGCGTTTGGTTTATATGCTGTTGTGTTAATTAGATTATTTTCTTCCCTCGTCTTTGTTATTACAAATTTGTAAGAGGGATAGGAGTTGTATGTTTTATATGTATATTATATTATGAGATTTTATATAAGGAGTCTTGTATATGAATCTATGTCTGCTTGTATTTCTTTAAGATAAAGTATTTGTTTCCGGTTTTTTTCAAAGAAATCAGCGATACAATGTCGAGTCACAGGCTCCTATTTTAATATTTAGTATATAAAATAGTCGTAATACTTCTTGCTATCAGGGTAGCGCAGCCGGAAACGTGACTTCTGATAGTGAGGGTGTTACATTATGGTATCAGAGCAGTTCATCCTTATTAGAGCCTTGGGCATGGACTGACCATGCTTCATTGCATTCTTTGAGTGTCTGTCATGTTGTAGGTCTTGTCCAAGTAACAAGAATTAGAATTTTATGCACATGACTGCCTATTAATTAACACTATTAGCTTACCGTTGCATATTTGTTGATGTTAAGTCTGGCCAACTTAATGTTGATGGCTCATGTGAACGGGAAAGTTAATAGATTATTATAGGCGAAAAGGAATTGATAAGTAATGGGTAATGCAAGTCACGTGGTTCGTGGATGCTAGGGTTCTCTTTTCGTGCCTGGTTTCGATTTATGATTTTTGTTTACGTCGCTTAGGTTGGCATATCGTTTCTTTTTGGTTTACTATCCTCATTGAAGTTCTTTGACTCGGATTCCTTTCTTGAACCATCATTGATCATTCTCCAACCGTATTTCATTATTCGTCCATAATCTTATTTGATTGTATTCTTAAGAACTTGTTTGGGTCTTTTAAAAACATATGTCTTTACCATTGATTATATTCTTCTTCAAGAATCCTGTGCTCATTGATCTGAACTTGAACTTGTTTTGGCATAATGCATGATCTTTAAATCTTGAGCGATTTGAACCTTGAAAATTATGATTCGAACTAAGCTAACTATGTAAATTGATACTTTTGCTTCATGTCTAATGTATACCTTAAACTTACCATATTCTTGATTACCTTCCAAATTCTCGGCATCATAAAAATCCTGACCTTGAATTTCTCTACGTAATTTGTGTATCTCCTTGACGTAATCTGAGCTCATTTTGGATTGGAAAAGTTTTGAATTGATCTTTTTCTTACTTAATTGTGTTTCCCAATCATCCTTCAAATTTTTGGATAAGATTACTTTTAAGTTTAGCATATACTTTTCTACATGGATTCTAAAATTTCTTTATATGGTTTAAATCTGTTTATCTGTAAAGCTTCACCTATTCTTCTATAGAAAACAATTTCTACTTTGCATTTTCTTCATTAACTACAACTTGATTTATTTTCAACCTTATCACAGTTTTTAAACGTACTCTTATGTGATTTTACATCCGAGCATCTTTCAAGATTCTCAATAAAATAAAAAAAAATAAATAATAAAATATTAAAGCAAAATAAAATAAAATTTTATTCATAGCCCAATTAAATTTCATTTTACAAACTTTGCATATTTTATTTTAACTACGATTGTTTTGATGTAATACCTTATTTAAACCTTTTGCATTTCCATGAGAAAAATGAATTCATTCCTTCTTTAGATTATCCATTCTTTGTAAACGCTATCATTGATTTCTAATCTTCTTTTTTCCCTCAGCTCAAATCCGGTTTAAATAAAAGTACCGTTCTTCCTCTCGATTTTTCATATCGAAGTTCTTAAATTCAAAAGTCCTTCTTAAGATTACAACTTGATTTCCTAGCTTATGTTTTTATGTAAATTCTTATTTGATTATCTAAAAAGTCTTTCAAAGTTTTCGATGAAAAATTTTATCCTTAGCATAACTAATTTTCATTTCACAAATCTTGCATAATCTAGTTCAACTTAAATTTGTTTTAACATGACGTAATATTTACGTTTTTTATGATTCTCTTGAATTTTGTAAACAATTGTCCTGTTTTCCTCTATGATTTTTATTGAAGTTCTTTGAAATTAAAATTCTTTCCTATTTGCATTTTAATTCTTCCTTCCGGCATACTTCATGACTTTTGACCATTCTTTTTTTGTTGGTGGTTTGAACCATTTTGAAGAAGTTTTGAATTCTTTTGAAGAAATTTAAGTCTTGAATCAACTTTTTAAGTTATTGAGTTCCTTTTTAGCATCTTAATATTATTGAACATCCTTATAAAGTTGTGACTTCAAGTATATTACTGGAGTTTTGTTTTAAACCTTTTTAAACAAGTTTTGATTTATTCTTATGCAAAGTTGTCCCTGACTTTGAACTGTCTTACTTGAGCAGTGCCTCTCTTTGATGTGATTTGAACTTGTTTCAGGACGATATAACCGTTTATTAAAATTTTAATAAAATCGCTTTCAATTCAGCCTACACTCCTTTACCTTATACTCTGAAAGTTTCTGTATGTGATTTAAACCTGTTTGATTGTAATGCATCATCTTTTCTTTTATGAGTAAAACTTTATGTCGGGTTTTCTTCCAACAAGATTGTAGTTTTCATACATGCTTGAAAAAGAAGAGAAAATACAATTTTGCTCTTAGCCAAATTAATCTTTCCATTTACAAAATTTGTGTAATCTATTTCCACTTGAATTTATATTGAAATAATACCACATTTATGCTTTTATTAATCTTTTGAAGGGTGTTTGTTACCCATTTTCTCTTTTAGAACATGAAATGATTTCTCCTTAAGTTTTCCATTTTCTACAAACAATGCATTCAAAAATATTTTTAAACCATACTCTTGAGTTCTATAAACTTTGTCTTTGGTTTGGATATTCTTCTTATGTAAACCTCATATTTTTTTTGATTCAGTTTGAATTCGTTTCAAAATATTGTGTTGTTTTTCATCTTATTGATCCTATCGAACCCCTTCGACTCAAGAGTTACCCTTAAAGTTATCAGTTGATCCTTTTTCCAACATTCTTCATTACTTATTTATCCTTGTCCACTTGTGATTTCAACAATTCTTTCAAATTCTCGCGAACACGATCCTTACTACTTTTCCTTCTTTTCTAAGGTCTGTTATCCTTCTGAGTATACTCGAGATTAGTTTTGATATCTTGTGTACCTATTGGACTTAGTAAACAACATATCAATTCTTTGGGGTATGTTTGGTGGACGCAAAAGGTGAAATTTATAAATGTACGACGTTGCAGGGAGTTGTGGAATCTTATTTCATGTGAAAGGATTTTGTTGATATTGGGTTTGTGACCTTTAAGATTTGCAAAGTGTTTGATGAGGTTGGAAACCCTCAGATGAGTTATTCGAAGAAGTACGATTGAGGATGGGGAGAATAAGTTAAGTTAAAGTTTGAATAATTGAATCTCCGAAGATGGTGTGAGATCAAATGCGAACGTTAAGCACGTTGTTTTAATCCTAACCCATTTTGTAACCTTTTATCACCTTGTTTTACCATCACATGTTTAAAACATCATTTTATGCATCAAGTCTATCTTGTAACCTTGTTTCACACCATACTTATACCCTTCATATTTTTATATGAAAATCCTGGTATCTGAAACTATATGTATATATATTGAGAACTTTTTGCCTTTTCTTTAAATAAGTTCAAGAGGAGTACTATGAAAATCTTTTATTTTGTATCAATTTTCGAGGACGAAAATTTTTATAAGGTGGGTAGGATGTAAGACCCATAAATTTCAGAAAAAAAAGAAAATTAAATTATCTTATTTCTAATTATAAATTAGAATACTTGATTAAAAACTGATTAGTAAATTGATAATTAAGTAGTATTTTTAAAGTAATTTTAAGAGATTAAATTAGATTTTAAATTTGTACAATATACTTTAATTTTATTAAAATTTACCAAATTTAAATTTACCTAAAATTAATAAATTATTGATTTCATATTTGTCCCAAATTAAAGCCCTAATGTGCTAAACACTTCCTAAAACTTTAACCCTAATTACCCCACTCCCTTCAGCCGCCATACCCCTTTCCTTTTCTTCCAAAAACAAACTCACAACACCACACTTAGCAGCAGCCAAAAATCCACAGAAAGAAAGAAAGAGAGGAGAGGGTGCGAATCAGGAGGGAGAAGAAAGGGGGAGAGCGTGCCGGCGAGTCACTGCCGCTCGTCGCGCCGCTGTCTTCGCCCATGAAGGAGGAGCGAGGAGAGTGTGTCACGGAGCAGGGGAAGCTCGCGCGAGTGAGGAGCGTCGCCACCGTCGTCGCGCCGTGCGCCGCCAGCTTCGCTGGACCTCGTCATCACCATCGCCGTCGGACCGCCATGGAGTCGTTGCCGTCGAACCGGCGCTGCGAGCTGCTATCGAGCCTCAAGCAGAATCCGATGCGAAGAGAGAGAGACAGAACAATGCGAGGAGAGAGAGAAGGCGTTGCGGGGGTTTCTGCCGCCGCTGCTCTCTCCGCCATCGCCGCCGCCGGAGTCACGAGCTGAGGTGGGGAAGGAGACCATTTTCCCTGTTGCTGTTGCAGTCACTGCGCTACTACTGCTACGCTTCATTTTCCTTGTTTTCCTTAATTACCGTAAGTCATTTTTGTTTCTGAACCCCCACTGCTATTGTCATGTTATCCGTTGATTGAGAAGTTTAAGACGTTGATGTTTTAGGATTAAGCTGCTGCAACTGTGGACTGTGATGGTTGATGCTCTGAAAGAGTTGTCGCTGCTGGGGTGACTGGAATTACTACTGCCAGTTCTACCGTTGCTACCGATGCTGTTGACTTGCCCCAATTCAAGTTCAGTGTCACTGCCCTAGGTCTAGCCTGTCTCCTGACTCTGTTTCACTTTTATACTCTGAACTGCCTTGGTCTCGTTTATCTGTTTGTTACAATTTTAATTCCATTTTATTTTGGTATTGCCTTGAATTTTTTTAGAGTTGTTTCCGCGTTTGATTCCATCAAATTTGATGTTGCTGCTGTTAATACTGCTGATTCTGATGCCAATGCTGCTGTTGCTGTTAATTTGGAATAAGTGGGTTTGTCGCCTTTGATTCTTGAATTCAGCTAGTCGAGGTAGGGGTTTTCTTAAAATTTATTTTATCTTACAGAGTTGTTATAAATAGATATTAGTGTGAGAAACATATGTCTGTGATTATGATTGTCTTATAAATGTGGTTGTTTGCTGGACTGATTGACTGATTGCTTGATTGCTTGAGTAGGTTGTGATTGCTGAAAAGAAATTAGTTTGAAAGGTTATTTGGTTGATTATTATAAAAAATGGCTTTTCTTAGTTTTGAAGCTATTTTTGATGATATAAAGGAATTGGATTTGGAAATGATTTGGAATATGAAACTGAATTAGCTTTGGAAATGGTTTAATTTTGAGTTAGTGACTTTGTAAATGACTTTATAAATGATTTAGTATTTGAGCTGGGTTAATTTTAAAAAGAGATTTATTATGGGCACTGATTCGCTTTGAAAATACTTTGATACTGGAATTGGTTGAATTTTAGAAAGTGATTGAGATTTGGAAATGGTTGAGAAAGGATTTGAGAAATGTTTGGATGGGACCCGAAAAGGGTGGCAGTGTCCAAATTTTAAAGGAAATGCTGCCGAAATTTTATAAAATTGGAAGTTTTGGTTAAAGTAATTGTTTAAAAAGATTTAGTTCTCAAACGTTATTTATTTAAGATTGATTTATTTAGAAAAGAAAGAATTATGTTTTGGATTGAGATTGTTGATTAACGGAAAGAAGGATGATGAGGATTGATTTGAAATATAATTTTAGAATGAATTTGGAAATGGGATATGGACTGATGAATGATGAATGAATTGTTTATATGGCTTATGAATTTGAAATATCTTAAGATACGAGGTTCCCTGGATTAAGTGCCGTAGCTTGCCACCACGTGTACCAGGTTGAAAACTCGATACTCTGTTGACCCTACGATGTAAGTGCGTGACCGGGCACTATATAAATTCCCGGGAATGTTACCCCCATTGAGTAATATTGATTATTTGAGAAAAAGCTATGCATAGACTCTTGGGGATGCACGTCGGGGGACAGTCTAAGTACAATTCAGACTTGTCGGGTTGGCTGGATAACCGACAGATGAGCCTCATCAGCCATAGGACAGGCATGCATCATATGCATCTGTATGCTTTGCTTGGGTTTGAACTTGTTTTGGTTTGCCTAATTGCTAAACTGTTCTTAACTGCTACTTGAACTATTTGCTGTAACTGCTTCCTACTTGTGCTTTCCTTGTCTGTCTTGCCTGTGTTTGTCCTGGCGTGTTACATTTGAGAATGGACTTAGGTGCTGAATTAATGATTGTGTTGTTTGATTGCGTGGTTAGTTTCTGATTGAGATTTGCTTGTGAGAAAAGGAAGACTTTGGATTTCTGAAAATATTAAACATTGTTTCTTTGAAAATGTTTTAAACGATTAGCTGTTGGATTTTAAAAGGATTCATAAGGCAACGATAGTCACTGAATTTGAAACAGTTTTCTTATTGAATATCTTCTTATGACAACTTTGAAACTCCGTGGTGAGACCATGTGGTTAGGTTCTCACCCCCTACAGCTTTACCTTTTCAGGAACCAGATGAAGAGGCATTAAGAAGAGTTATATTGCGTTTGGTTTATATGCTGTTGTGTTAATTAGATTATTTTCTTCCCTCGTCTTTGTTATTACAAATTTGTAAGAGGGATAGGAGTTGTATGTTTTATATGTATATTATATTATGAGATTTTATATAAGGAGTCTTGTATATGAATCTATGTCTGCTTGTATTTCTTTAAGATAAAGTATTTGTTTCCGGTTTTTTTCAAAGAAATCAGCGATACAATGTCGAGTCACAGGCTCCTATTTTAATATTTAGTATATAAAGTAGTCGTAATACTTCTTGCTATCAGGGTAGCGCAGCCGGAAACGTGACTTCTGATAGTGAGGGTGTTACATCTTTATTTTTAGAAAGTACTATTCTTATGTAATGAAAATACTATTTTCTCTTCTAAAATTATTTTTAGAAAAATATCTTTATTATAATTATATTACAATTAGCATTTAATGAATAATGCATGATTATAGTAATTTAAGAAAATATATTTATTTTTAGAAAGTAAGCACTATTCTCTCTTCTAAAATTATTTTTAGAAAAATATCTTTATTATAATTATATTACTATTAGCATTTAATGAATAATGCATGATTATACTAATTTAGAAAAATATCTTTATTATAATTATATAAAATAATCTACTTAATATACTAAATTATATTTTCCCCCGACTAATGAAAGTAAGGTGTCAATTCCTCATAAATATATTTTCTTTTCAAAATAAAAGTGCTATTCTCGCTTTTAAATTTATTTTAAAAAATATCTTTATTAGAATTATATTACGATCAGTATTAAATTTATAATGCATAATTATACTAATTTAAAAATATCTTAATTATAATTATATAAAAAATTAAACATAAATTTATAATTCTAATTACTATAAATATAATACTAATGTTCATAATAGTAAATTGATATTGCAATAATTAATTTTTATAATTATTTTTATACTACTAAAGGTTATATATAGTGTTTCTTTGTGGTTAGTGAGTCTAAATATATGAATCAAAGCATTCTTTTTTTCTAATCTGTTATTCTTCTTTGATTGGACAATTGTTTCTAAAGAACTTTGTAGGTTAAATTCAAGCCACATCCCCTCCAAGTTTTCTATTTTTGTTCGAAAATATTCAAAGTGAAGCATATAATGAGATTGAATTTCCTCAATTTAGGTTCAGTTTTGAAAAATCTGTGCATCCAAAGATTGGTACTATATTTAAATTTTCTTCTCTTAAGCTTTTTGTATTAAAAATAATTTTATAATATATTGTGATTTTTTTTAGAAACAACCGGCCTTCTGGTGCATTAATACAATGCCATTGAGAAGAACAAAAGTCAATTTAACTTGACAATTTAAAAAAAGATAGTCTGAATTTGTACGGATTCTAAGTGTTCGATCTTATGATGTTATTTCAGTTGGTTGTTACGAGAATGACTCTAATCTATATGTATCTAAGGATTAGAGTAGATTAAATATTATTTAAATAATTTAGTTCTAATATTGGTAATTGATTAAATTAGTTTTAGAGAAATTTAAATTGTTGTCTCAATTTATATATTATGACTATTTTTTTTATATGTTTTTTTTTTACTTTTTAATATGATTTTTTTGTTTTGTTTTTTTTTTATATATGTATCACTCTTTTTGTATTTTAGATTAGTAATGCAATTATTAAGAGAAATATAATTCATCAATAAATTAGAACGATTAAAAGTTTAATTGTATTGTGTGGACAAATGATTGATTAATTAAGATTAAGGCATGAAAAATAAAAAAGAGTCACAATAATACATAGTTTTGTTTTTTGTTAATATATAAAAATACGTAAAAAAAATTAAAATATCACCATTTAAAAAAATTATTAATCATGCATATGAAAAGAGATAAGAAAATATGCATAGATATAAAAAATAATCATATATATATATATATATATATATATATATATATATATATATATATATATATATATTAGTTTATTATTTTTCTATCACATGACATATTTATTATTATATTTTAAATTTAGAGTTTTTGTGATTTAACATTACACTGAAAGAATGACAAAAAAAATAAAAAAAACATGGAAACATTCCAAACATAATTACCAATAATATTTTTTTCTTTAATTTTCAGATATATTATTTATTTTATTTATTTAGAGTAATAGCTAAATTTATTATAATAATAGTAAAATTATCTTTAAACTATTAGTATTATTAGTAAATTCTAAAAATTATTGACATATTATTAGTATATATAATAAGCAATAATAAATTTTCTTTCATGTTTATCATTTAAAAAATTTATAATTTTCACATAGTCATTATTCTATTCTTTTTTTCATACCTAATGACTATTGACTACGATCCTAATAGATTATACGAAGAGAAAGTATGAAAAATAAAGATAAGAATTATAACGCTATAGAAAGTCCCATTCAAGTTTGACAAGAATAAGACAGTTTACATAGAAATAGTTCTAATAGATGACCAAATTAGTTGACTCATTTACTAAATTTTTTCAAATAATGCTAAGTTCAATTTATAAATAGAGTTTAATTTTGATGCACTAATAGTGTAAAGCATTTTACACTGTCGTGCAATCACATCCGTTTTTTTGGATGACTATTCACGCAGTCAATGTGAAAGGTATTTATTTTTATTGATGTGTCATTACGTAAATAGATGCACGTGTAAAATTATTTACACTGTCAGTACATCAAAATTAAATTCTTATAAATATTTGTAGTTCATATTTTAAGTTAATTTTATAAATACACCATTTCAGAAGTCAAAGACAATTCCTTTTAATAGTTTTGTGAAGGTTTAATTACTTTGTTGGTCCCTATAGTTTTGCGAAATTTTCAATTAGATCCCTATACTTTTTTTCTTTTTAATTGAATCCTTGCACCAATTTTTTTTATTGGGTCCCTACATTTTTTTCCTTTTATTTAGGTCCATATACCATTTTTTTTAAGTTGGGTCCCTATAAAATTAAGCTAATTACTACTAAGAGAGACTTAATTCAAAAAAATTAGTGCAGGGACCCAATTAAAAAGAAAAGAAATATAGGGATCTAATTAAAAATTTTACAAAACTATAGGACCAACAGAGTAATTAAACCTTTTGTAAATGCTAATAACTTTTACATTTAATTTATTTTGCAGTACGATAAAATTTATTGTTCAATCAAGAATTATTTGACAAAAATATTTGAGAATGAATTGGTAGAAAGGAAGGTCTATGTCTTCTCAAATTTTGAGATTGAGAAATCAAGCGGAATATATCTTCTGACTGTACACACGTGCAAAATATGTTTCAACATGGAGTTACGTATAGTAGATACAGTCGATGATCGTAAAATTCCGGATAATCATTTTAATTTGTTTGCCCATGCTGATATATTAAAACAAACAAATGAACGATTCTACTTATTTGGTACGTAATTAATTTATATTAACCCACACAAAATTATTTTCCTTTTGATTTTAGGTTTTGCGAAAAAATTGTATAATAGCATCATTTTATCGATAACAAAAATTTTAACAGTTTATTTATGAAAATATTTGAAATTATATTGTGAATTTTTTTAAAGGTATATACATTTATTAATATATTATTGTTAGTTTTATCATCTAACATAAAATAAATCAGTAAATTCTCTTTATTTTATATACGTACGAAATTATAATTTCTTATATTATTCACTCATTTGTCCTTAATTTGGTACTTTTAATTGAATTTTTTTGTTCAATTAAATGTTATTAGATTCTTGACTAGAAAAAAAAATTTATATCATGGTCAAAAATAGAGAGAAGTGATCAATACATTGTGATTGATCTTCATGATCTGCAGTATGTAAAATTTTAATATGAATATTTCTTTTAATAATAATTATGTGTTGTGGTGCAAATTTTTTTCTTTATATATTACTACTTACTCTCTGAATTCTCACTTTCATTCAAAAATGACAAAAAAAAAATAAGATGTGCACTATGAGATCAATTTACAATCCAATTACTTGATTATCTATGTGATCACCAAGCAACCGAATACATAATTTATTCTCTAATTTATAAAATTTAACAAAGACATTGGTAAACATATTGGTTTCGTATTTATTTATATATTTTATTTATTCATGTTATATTTATAATTATATTATATCTATTTTTATCAATATATTTTTTTTAAAATACTGTTAGTGTTAGCATATGGCGTATTGAATAAATTAAATGATAGAAACAGGTAACTATTTTTTTCAGTCAAAATTCAGTAAAATAATGTAATTTAGACTTGTAATATTAATATATTAATAGTAAAGTGGAAAAAATGTAATATTATATCAAAAAAAATTTTTAAATTATAATTGTAATTTATGATTGAAATCATAATTTAAATATTTTAAACGGGATAATTTTATTTAGAGAACTCATAATTTAAACATAATCTTTATACATTTAATAGTTACATTCGAGTTAATACATTTAATATTATATTTAAAAAAACACAAACAATACACATTATTATATTATTTATTTATTAAATAAATTATTACAATTCAAATTAATTTTAATAGAATAATTTAAAATTATAATTTTAATTTTATCACGTGCATCGCACGGATTATTACACTTTTATATATATATAAACTACTTGTTTTAAATTCGGCAATGCTTTTTATATATATAGATACATTCATATACATACTTTAGTTTTTGAAACTCAGCAAGTAGAGTAGAAAGAAAATAAAGAAAGAGAGACCGTGGGAGAAAGAGAGAGAAATCGTAAAAATTTCCGAACTTTTGACTTTGATTTTTTGAGAAAGCTCTGATTTTTTGAGGTCTATAATTTCAATAAAAAATTTAATTTAATAAAAGTGTTCGTATTCTCTTTTTTTATATGTTGGCATTATTTTTGTCCAATAAAAATTGATGATGGTGTAGTTTTTCTTCTTCTTAAGTTCGGCCAAATAGAATTTTAGAAGATATAGACAATTTCTGACATTTTCTTCTTCAACAGCTTGGTCGAAAAACTTCTCCGAAATTTCTGTTGTTATGATTTCTTTACGGAGGTAGGGTTTAGTAATTTTATAATAATTAAATATGAATTTGATAAGTGAATGTTGGTTTGATTGATTATTGTTTGAGTTTGAATGAGTTTATGTTGAATTATTGTTGTTACTTGTGATTTATTGATTTGGTTATGAGGAGCAGCTCAGCTGTAGTTATTTTAATGGTTTTAGGACTGTTGTGGTATGATATTTTGAGAAAATTGATGAGATTGGTGGTTGAAAGATTAAACTAAAAACCGTGAAAACTCGGTAATCGAAGAATTTGAGAGCAGATTAAAGCATAAGTAATATTTTGAAAGAAAAAAGCTAAGGGTTTCAGTTTTGGTATAAAAGAAAGATTAGTAATTACAATTTATTTTTGAAGGGTAATATTGTATTTGTATATAAAAATCGAGGTATAATTTACAATTGTATAAGTTTTGAGGTATTTTGGGTAATAAATAAAGTACAGAAATAAAATGAATATTTTATAAAAGTATAAGGTTATTTTTATAAATATGAAAATAAGTGAAAATTCTAAATATTGAAGTTAAAAATAGAATAAAAGGGTCGTAATTTAGAAAGTAATTGCTAAAAGTTTAAAATAAGGTTTTATAAACTAAATTTTAAAAAAAGATTATAAATATTATTTTAAATATATTTTTAAAATTATTCATTTATATTAAAATAAATTATTATTATTTACATTCTAATATTTTAAAATGGTCAATTATGTTTCATATTTTAAAAAATACGACTCTTAGTGTTAGAAAATAATAAATTATATCACACTAATCAATTTTGGATATTTGAAGTATTAATAAAAACAAATCGGATAATGTTCCATTATTCAAATCGCAGTGCGTTCGAAAAGTCTCTTTACCTATGAAACTCGATGATTTGAGATTCTACCAATAACGACTTCTTTAGTGCGTTCGAAAAGTCTCTTTACCTATGAAACTCGATGATTTGAGATTCTACCAATAACGACTTCTTTACTGAAATCTTAAACATGTATACTTCCATGGTTTCACACAGTGGTGACCATGGGAACACCTTCACTTACCCTTTGCTCCTAAAGACCTGTGCCAACCCTGGTTCTATTATTCATGGGACTATGATTCATGGCCATATATATTCTGAGACTTGGCTTTCAAGATGACTTAGTTATTGAGCAGCTAGCTAGCTAGCACCTGCTTTTATTTAATTTGTTTGTTGTATTTGTAACTTAAAAATCTTTATATTATTTTCAGTTTTCTTCTTTTTTTGTATGTGCTATTTTTAGAAATAAAAGTATAATAAGGGTATTCCTTATTTTTCAGTGAAAATTTTAGATGAGTGCTTAGTTTGTTATTACATGTTCAAGAAGGAATTTAATGCTAATTTTTTTATTTTAGATTTTAATTCGAACATACAATTTTACATAAAAAATGTTTTTAAAATAAGCACAACTAACTCTATATGCATGCCAATGAGTAATAGCTCAAATGACATAATCTCTTCATACTCAATTAAGAGATTGTAGGTTCGAGTCTCCTTTTTTTGGTAAAAAAAAAAAACTAACTCTATATGCATTAAATATGCTACTCTTATGATTAATTTGATTTCATAATATAAATGAAACTAAAAAGAAGCTATAAAAGAAGAGTGTTGAGAAATTTTAATAAATATAGAAAATATTATAATATAAATAAATATTTTTTAATATAGAACATTTTAAAATGAAAAATGCAACACTTTATTTTTTTAAACTAAATATAAAACATATAAATACATAAAAATATAAATCTTTTTTGTTCATTAAGACTAATTATTATGTTGTAAATTTTATTATAATAAAAATTCATATTAAAATGTTATTTTTAATTACAATATATTAAATATAAAATAATTAAATAATATTATTTTAAATTACTTGACAAATAAAATTCTAAATATTGAATAGTAAAAAAATTTGGGTAATGCATGCTCATAAATTATATTATGGTAGTTAACTATTTAATTTTATTCATATATCATCAATTTAATTAGTTATATATGACAAAAAGTTATACTATGAAATATATTTATTTATTATGAATTTCTTTTTATGCTCGTATAAAACACAAATCTATACACTAGTATTTAAAAAAAAAGAGATAATTTCTAATCAATTAACACGTAATTTATCTTCTATGAGATATCAATTTTTTTATTTAGTCACTAATTAACTACATTATTAATTTGGATTTTTTAAATTTAACCAAAAAAGAGATAATTTCTAATCAATTAACACGTAATTTATCTTCTATGAAATATATATATTTTTTAACATCATAATTCGAATTATTATTCGAAGCAAAATTTGACTAATTCGAACCAAATAGGTTCGAATTACTTGCTGAAGCGTCCAAACGTGTAATTCGAACTCACCTAGTTCGAATTACTCTCAATCCTAGTTCGAACCAACTAGGTTCGAATTACATGCATCATTTGTTCCATCAATATTCGAGCTACCTTGGTTCGAATTATATATTTTTGTAGTTCGAACCAACCTGGTTCGAATTATATAGTAATGTACTTTGGCTCATTCATGAAACAATTTTCAGTTTGACGGATTTATGTAATTTCTCAGCTCCCTTGGCTTATTTACGTTTTTTACCCTATTTTTTAAAATATGACTCTTGGTGTTAGAAAATAATAAATTTTGGATATCTGAAAATATGCTATAAAAGGAGCTATAAATATGCTACTCTTATGATTCATTGGATTTTATAATAGGATCTCGCTAGGGAGACAATGGACTATTTGTACAATGTGTACAATGGGTTATTGAGTTATAAAATGAACATTTCCTATACTATCTAGAATAACCATCCTTTTGGATCTAGCGTTCTAATACCATGTCATGATACCACTCATCCCAAAAGTTTCAGCTGATGGAAAAATGTAATACTAATGATTATATCTCTAATATTCCATAAACCTCCATTGTACATATTGTATAAGTATTTCATTGGCTCCTCATACTTTCTCTTTCATAATATAAATGAAAATAAAAAAAAAGCTATAAAAAAAGAGTGTTGAGGAATTTTAATAAATATAGAAAATATTAGAATATAAATAAATATTTTTTAATATAGAACACTTTAAAATAAAAAATGCAACATTTTATTTTTTTAAATAAATATAAAACATATAAATACATAAAAATATAAATCTTTTCTATTCATTAAGACTAATTATTATGTTGTAAATTTTATTATAGTAAAAATTCATATTAAAATGTTATTTTCAATTACAATATATTAAATATAAAATAATTAAATATTATTTTAAATTACTTGACAAATACCATTCTAAATATTGAATAGTAAAAAAATTTGGGTAATATGCATGCTCATAAATTATATTATGGTAGTTAACTATTAATTTTATTCATATATCATCAATTTAATCAGTTATATATGACAAAAAGTTATACTATGCAATATATTTGTTTGTTATGAATTTCTTTTCATGCTCGTATAAAACACAGATCTATACATTAGTATTAAAAAAAATAATTTTTAACCAATTAACACATAATTTATTCTCTATGACATGTCAATTTTTTTATTTAGTCACTAATTAATTACACTATTAATTTGGATTTTCAAATTTAACCAAAGTTCGTTGATATTTAGGAATACTTTATACTTAAGTTATTCTTTAAATGTATGCCCATATTGTATAATTAAGTTTATTTTTTTAAATTTTTTTTACCTTTTTTTTTTAAAGTTAGGAATGAGATTCAAATAACCCGAGATTTCTAGGTGAGGAGGAAAGATTATGCCATTAGAATTATAGTTCAAATGGCATAGTCTTCTCTCTTCTTTGCCTTCCTTGCCCGTCTACTTTCTACATGTTTGATTCAATGCTTCTCTACATCTTTAAAAATTGGATAATCATATATCTTTCTACATCTAATTTTTTTTAATTATTTTATCATTAAATTATTATTAGAGTTGCAAGTGTGAGGAGTATAAGAAATTAGTCTTAAAAAAATATGAATACGTGAAGAGTATATAAGATAAGAGACGTATTAACTTGACGTTTAAAGTTTTGAGTTGAATATAACATTTTCTCATATTATATTCTCTCATTTTGATTCCTCTCTGAAATCTTCTGGTAGTAGCGCAAAATGATAAAAATTTACTTTTATATTTTTTTATTATTCAAAATGGTAAAACTATTAATGAATGCTAAATAAAACAAGTTTGAAATGATTTTTTATGATCTTTCTAACATTACTATTTTTTCAAATTATATCATTTTGAGTTAACCTCCAAAATTCTTTTTTATTTTAGTTGCCAAACAACGTAGCACAAATAATGATAAATTGAGATCTCTTTTAAGATTCATTTACTTTACTATTTTGTACAGACAAAATATTAATGACATAAAATTATTTTCAGCTCTAATTTTTTATTATTTTTCTAATATTACTATTTTTTTGAATCACATAATTTTGATTTAACCTCCAAATTTTTTTATTTTATTTGCCCAACAATATAACACAAATAATAATAACTTTAGATCTATTTTAAGATTTATTTACTTTCCTATTTTGTACAGACAAAATATTAATGGCAAGTAATTATTTTTAACTTAGGTTGTTTATTTTTTAGAATTAATAGAATCTAGTATTATTTAACAATAAACTAAGCTTAATGAGTAATAATTATACATTTATGTCTGTAATTGCAAATCAAGGGCTCACAATTTAGATCGGTTTTCCTTTTATTCTATTTAGATTTGTGATATATATTCCCAATCAATTAATTTGATTGGTTTGATATTTAGTCCTATATATGGGAGATCTTGATTAGGAAATAAACAAATAGAGCGACAAAAATGTAATACCATTAAAATTTTTCTAAACTTATATGTTGGAATCTAATTTATTTTTCATTATATTTTACAAGGCACACAACAAACGCAAAACTCTATTCTCTATTGTTCTATCTTCATCTTTAGCGCAAATGGCAACTCATAGCGATCAGATTCCTAAGGATCTTGTATTGGAAATTCTAGCAAAATTACCTGTTAAGTCTTTGAAGCGATTTAGTTGCGTGCATAAGTCTTGGCTAAATTTACTTGAAAATTATAATTTTCAGAGCATGTACTACGAGAATTTAAAATCTAAAACTACTTACTCATCGTCTCTCCTTCTATGGAGATATTTTTGTGACGAAAGAAGTGATGGAGACGTCTATGAAAATGATGTGCATTTGCTTTTTGGAGAAAGGTACGAAAACATAGTTACGTTAGTTTTGCCAAGTCTGTTTGAAGACAATGGTTTTTATAAAATTTTTGACTGTATTAATGGTATCATATGTCACTATGAAGAAGAAGGTCTTGACGTAAAAATAGGACTTTGGAACCCTAAAATCGACCAGCGTAAAATTATTCCTCCGGGTATTACTGATGATGAGCCCGGCTTTGATCGGCGAGTAAGTATTCATGGATTTGGTTATGATAATGTGAATGATGATTATAAAGTGATTCAATGTGTATATTATATTCATGGTCACACTTTTGTAGAAGAGCCTGTTCTAACAATTTGGCAAATTTATAGTCTAAAAAGTAATTGTTGGAAGAAACTTGATCTTGAAATGACTAAGAGGGAACATATAGATAATGCTTCTGTAGCGTACTTGAATGGAATATGCCACTGGTGGGGTAGTGAGTATGCCACTAATGGACTCGAAGAAGAACAAGTACTTGTGTCATTTAATCTCAGCACTGAAACGTTTCAAATCACATCAATTGTTTGGCTGCAAGAAAATGATGATAGCCCTATCAGAAGTTTGGTAGTGCTCAACAAGTCTGTTACTCTGATTTCCTCTTTTGCTAAGAATAATCGCATTGAAATATCTATTTTGGGTGAAGTTGGTGTGAAAGAATCTTGGGTGAAACTTTTTACACTTGAACCATTTCCATCAAAATTTTGTCATCCAATGAGAATGGGCGACAAATGTGATCTAATATTTTTTATCAGAAACCACAGCAGTGAATTGGCTTCCTTTGATGTCATTACAGGCAAAGTAATTCACAATATTAATATCAAAGCAAGCATGTTTGGTACATGGATTTATAAAGAAAGCATCTTCTCTTTCATTAAAGAAATTAATTGATTAGTAAATATACAAATTTAAATGTAAGATATATTTAAATGGGGGTATAGAAAGAGTATGTAAACTTTCTAAGATGAAAATTAATTTTAATATTCATGTTGATAGTTGAAATTGATTTAATAAGTTGATTTGTATTACATTCTAATATTTTAAAATGGTCAATTATGTATCATATTTTAAAAAAGGGATAAGTACTGAAATCATCCCTAAGGTCTAGGGTCAAAATTAAAATCGTCCCCGACCTTTTTTTGTTATTAAAATCATCCTCAACATTACAAAACGTTATAAAATTGTCCTTTTCCACTTTAATTTTATTTTTTTTACCATATTACCCTTTATTATTAATAAAAATAATTAAAAATAATATTAAAAAAATAAAAACAAACCCCTCCCCCCCAACCCCCCTCTGTAACTCCCTCACCCTCTCCCTCACTCACCCTCCCCCGTAAATCCCTCACCCCTCCCCCTCCCCCCTCCTTCACTCCCTCACTCCTTCATTCCCTCACCCCACTCCCTCACTCACCCTCACCCCACTCCCAACTCCCTCACCCACTCACCCCGCCGGCGCTCTCTCCTCTCCATTTCGGGCTCGATAATGGTGGCAGTTTTGCGGCAGATCTTGGGGGAGAAAAGGGAAGCCGCACCGCTGCACCGCCTGTGATCGGCCACTGTTCCTCCTCCTCGCCCTCACCGCCCGCCGCCTTGCCACACCGCACCACCACTACCTTCTTCTTCTTCTTCTTCTTCTTCTTCTTCTTCTTCTTTCCTCGCCGCCGACACCGGTCTTCATTACCGCTGCCGCTGCCACTCTACTCCTCGGGGAAAGGGGGAAGGGAACGCGAAGGGAGAAGAGGGGAGAGGGGGATTTCGGGAAGAAGAGGGTGGGAGTGGGGTGGGGTAGGGTTTTTTTTAATATTATTTTTATTTTTGTTTTAAGGGTAAAATTGTCAAAGTATTTTTTTTTTTTGTAAAAAAGGATGATTTTATAACGTTTTGTAACGTTGAGGATGATTTTAATAACAAAAAAAGGTTGGGGACGATTTTGATTTTCACCCTAGACCTTAGGGACGATTTCAGTACTTATCCCTTTAAAAAATAAGACTCTTGCTGTTAGAAAATAATAAATTTTAGATATATGAAGTTTAATGAAAACAAATGGGATAATTGTCCATTATTCAAATGGCAGTGCGTTCTGCATCACTTTGCAGTTTCAGAAAGCCCCTTTACCTATGGAACTTGATGATTCGAGATTCTACCAATAACGGCTTCTATACTGAAACCTTAAACATATACACTTCAATGGTTTCACACACTGGTGGGCATGGGAACACCTTCACTTACCCTTTGCTCCTAAAGGCCTGTGCTCACCTGGGTTCCATGATTCATAAGACTATGATTCATGGTCATATTCTGAGACTTGGCTTCCAAAATGACTTATTTGTTGAAACTGCACTTGTTGGCATGTATGCTAAGTGCACTTATGTTGAGTGTGCACGCCACGTGTTTGATGGAATGGCGCACAGAAGCGTCGTATCCTGGAACTCCATGATTTTGGCTTATTCTCGTGGGTTTTTTATGGATGCGGCATTCAGCCTCTTGAAAGATATGTGGGTTCTTGGCTTTGAGCCAAGTTCGCCCACATTTGTTTCAATTTTGTCAGGTTGTTCGGATTCAGATTCAGATTCCTTTAGCTTTTGGTGGCAAGGGATGTCGATACATTGTTGCTTGATCAAACTTGGACTTGTGTATTCTCAAGTTACTTTGGCCAATGTGTTAATGGGAATGTATGTTCACTTTAGCCAAATGGAGGAAGCGAGGAAGATTTTTGATTTGATGGATGAAAAATCAATAATTTCTTGGACAACTATTATGGGAGGTTATGTGAAAGTTGGCCATGTTGCGGAAGCATATAATTTATTCAATCAAATGCAGCATCAAAGTACTGGCATAGATTTTATTGTATTTCTAATTCTTATATCTGGTTGTATACAAGTAGGAGATCTCTTATTAGCTTCATCAGTTCAAGCTTTTGTACTTAAATGTGGATGCGATAAAGAGGAGTCCATTAAAAATTTGCTAATAACTAAGTATGCAAAATGCAGTGACCTTGCATCTGCTAGAAGGATATTTGATTTGATTATCAAAAAGAGTATTTTCTCATGGACATCAATGATTGCAGGAGATGCCCATTCGGATCACCCATTGGAGGCATTGCATTTGTTTAGAAGGCTTGTACGGACAGATTTTAGACCAGATGGACCAACCGTTGCTACTGTTATCATCTTGTGCTGATATAGGATCAATTAGCATAGCACAAGAGATGGAAGATTATATTTCTCTAAATGGATTGGAATTCGATCTACAAGTCCAAACATCTCTCATACACTTGTACTCCAAGTGTGGAAGCATCAAGAAAGCTCAAGAAGTATTTGAAAAAGTGGTAGATAAAGATTTAACTATTTGGTCTTCCATGATAAATAGCTATGCTATTCATGGGATGGGGAAAGAAGCGATTGACCTATTTTGCAAAATGACAACTACAGAAGGGATAATTTCAGATGCTATTGTTTACACCAGTGTTTTGCTGGCTTGTAGCCATGCAGGGTTAGTAGAAGATGGATTGAAGTACTTCATAAGTATGCAAAAAGATTTTGGAATAACTCCTAAGATAGAACATTGCACTTGCTTAGTAGATCTTCTTGGTCGAGTTAGCCGGCTTGACTTAGCATTAGATACGATTCAGGGGATGCCCTTGGAAGCACAAGTGCAAGCTTGGGCTCCCTTGCTCAGTGCTTGTAGGATCCATGGTAATGTTGAGCTTGGGGAGATTACTGCTGTCAAGTTACTAGAGCTTAGTCCTGGAAGCTTTGGAATTATGTATTGATGGCTAATTTGTACACCTCATTCGGCAAGTGGAAGGAGGCGCATGCAATGAGAAAATTGATAGATGGTAAAGGACTGGTTAAAGAATGTGGGTGGAGCCAGGTTGAGATCGGTGGTGGATTTCATACATTTGCAGCAGGAAATCCGTCACGTGTTCAGTTGGCCAATATCTATAAGATGCTAGAAGATCTAAATTTTACTCTTCAAGAAGGTAGCTATGCAGGACAAGCTGTAACAATGAATAATGACCCGTAAAAAAGAACCACCTTTGAAGACATGAGGTTATATAACAAAAACTTTTGCTTCTGGTCATGTCAATTTGTAATCTTGCATTTATAAGATTATGCCAATTTCAAGTGATTCTTACCCTACTATAGGATTTGTCTCTGTCTCCTAGCACAGATGTTATTTTATTTTCTCCAAATGAAGAGACCAAGGAAGCACTGATAATAGTACGAGACTTCACCATCAATAATAATGATGCTTCAGTGTTCTTGGATGCTCAACATTGTTGCATCATGAAAACCAGCTTAGATTATCTCTCTAGTTTGTTTGCTAATGATGATTTATCAGGAGCAATGAGAGCATTGATATCTGAAACTGCAACTGTGTTTGCACATTGTAGTAGTAGCTACATTGAAGCAAATATGAAAATTGAGTCCACTGCTTCAGAACTGTCGAGAGCTGATAACTTAAAATCTGACCTTGAAAATAACAAGAATCAGTTCAATGATATGGTGGCGTCAGAAAAAGAGCTGCGGCAAAAGTTGGCACGTTTAGAGGAAATGAAAAAGGAGCTAGAAAAGCAAATCAGAACTACTAATGCTAACATCATGGCTTCTCGAAAAGAACTGAACACGACTCGAAAGAGAAAGAGAGGTGTTTATGTGGAAGGAAAAGCACTCAAAGCTCAAATAGATGTGAAGGAGAAAGTACCATGTTTGCAACACGACTTGGCAAAGGAAAACCAGGAAAAAATCAAAGCTGAATGGTCAGAGTTTGGAGAAAAAATTAATAAGATTGTTGTAAAGTCAGCTGTACAAGATTAGCGAGAGGAGTTTGGTTATTATGTTCAAAACACAATTCTTTTATTATTAACATTGTGATTGAGTATCTATTTTGTTTTGCTCAACTTGGAGTTGAAATTGTCCCGGTCCTCATTAGCCCAGTTTCATACTGATTGCTCTCCAAGCCTGCAAAAGGTGTTGAGAAGACCTCCTCTCGCTTCATCCCAAATATAAAGTTTAACTTTTGTATGGTGACTATTATTTTTATGTGAGATTATATGCGTGGTATATCTCTAACTTGCACGTATTTGTAAAATCCGGCATTGTCAGCAAAGGTAGTCATTGATGCACATTTTATACGAAATTTTGGGAGGCCTTTGCTTCTAATATAGCCACTTAATATGTCTATTTCCAAACTGAAGCTCAGGCTTCAAGAAATTCATCCCCAAGAATGACCAATGAAACTGTTTAAAAGGCTGCAAGTGCTTGTCTTTTTATTGAGTGTGTTCATTGCTCATTGTGTCTAATTCGATATATTGTATAAATCATTATGTTTGTACTCATTGCTCCCATTGTTTTTCTCTCAAGCTATTGCCTTGAAGGGTAGGGTTCTAAGGTTACTTGCACTAGAAGAACCAACTCAATTTTCTGTTTCAGGTGTTGATTCTTTGTTTGTTATATTAACAAAAGGGTGCTTTTATAACACCTTCAAATGTATAATTTTATATAGACTATTAAATGATAATTAATAAAACAAGTTTATACTTAATAGTTAATACTATAATTTACCCTATTTTTTATACTAAAATAATTACAAAAGTCAAATTGTGTTAATAGTGCGATAATATTTTATTGATAACTATATGAAAATATATATTTATAATTAAACCAATAAAAACTACATATGTTAAACTTAAAATCTTTTTAATTGTATATAACTATTAAATTTTATTGAGAAGGAAAAAGTAAAAACTTTATACCATTTTTAAAAACTAATTCAGCAATATTTAGCATTTATAAACTTTAACTAATTTGACTTGAGTGAAGTTGACTTATTTATAAGTAAAATTCTCAATATTTGATCCTAAAATTTAATGCTCCTAATTCATAACTAACCACATACCCAAACATCATTTTTATGGTCCTGACTTTTAACCTCCAAGAAATCTTCATCACTTACAACTGCAATGATTTAAAGGAGAAGAGACTAAAACCAGAAACTTACATTGAATCTACACCAAGGATGAAAAAAGTGATGTATCTCCACTGCACCCATCATATTCTATGTGATATTACTGCGTGTTAGGTATAATGTTTTCACATTTGAAGGTCACTATTCCTTCAACCCCTTCCTCCTGCTTTTGTGGTACTAACATAATTCAAATTTTACATCTTTATTTGAATTTTCTCTCACATTTTCTATAAAAGTGACTCGAGAGGCCTAATTACAAAGAATGATATCACTGAAAGCAGTGCCATTGGAATGTTCCAAAATGTATTTTATGTTCTTGTAAACCATCAGTTGGTTGAACTGAATGATTTCCAATAATTGATCATCCTTTTTATTTGCTTTGCAGTTGCCAGCTCATATCAAAATAAAATATTCAGGTGGAAGCTCTGGTGATCCTGGAGCTAGGAAGAGAAAAGGAAAAGCGTAAGGAGAGAGAGGGCTCATTGCTCGCATTGTTTTTCAGAACCAAATCAATTACCTGTTTCGGTGTTGATTCTTTGTTTGTTATATAACAAAAGGGTGCTTTGATGTTTCTTAGGAAAAATAAATAAATAAGGAGAGCTTATTTTCCTTGTTAGAGTATTTGTTTTTCTTTTACTCTTATATTTATCATTTGAAGGAAAAAATTTAGAAATTTTGTAGAGAAAATATTAAATAATGCAAAATAAAAAAGAATTTAGTCATATTAGAAGCCATTTTGTGATACTAATTTTATCCTAATTATAATTCACATTTTAATAATTTTACCAATATATCATTTTTAAAGTAGTTGGCAGGTGGATAGAATCATGAAAGAGATGACATAGAAAAGAATAAAAAAATATTTTACAAATTATTTTTATATTTTTTTTATAAAAACCATCTAATATTTTGGTTGTTCATTGAAGTTAGCTTCTAGTCTTTCACAAAGCATTGTCCAAAAAAGAACTAGCTCATGGACCATTTAGACCCAGACTCATTTTTTGAAAGATAAGTAAACGGTCAAATTAGGTAATTTCACAATCTTTATTGATGTTACCTTAAAATAGATCCAAATTTAATTCAATTCCATTATAATAATAATTGATCCCTATTTTTCACACCAAATAATAATAATAATAATAATAATAATAATAATAATAATAATAATAATAATTGAGTACAACAAGCATATTTATTTAGAGAATCAATAATTGATCTCTATATTTTTCATTCCATAATAATAATAATTGGATACAAGCATATTTATTTTTGAGAAATCAATAATTGATTTCTATTTTTCACACAACAACAACAACAACAACAACAACAATAATAATAATAATAATAATAATAATAATAATAATAATAATAATAATTTGATACAAATAAACTTCACTCGGGTATGTTAATGAGATATCCTTGGCATGAGTTGCTATTATTAACACATGAGATATATGTAGCTCCCATGGCATCCCGACACACCCGAACCTCAAGCAATAACACAACATTATTGTGAGGCATTACGCAGTATAGTTCAGGCTCAAAAGGACCAATTTTAGCTTTAATTGCATCAACAATATCAATATAATTATAAGTTACGGTTGCATTAGGCCTTATTCCTGCATTTTCGAGCATGCGCAGGATGTCCAATTTATTTTTAATACCAATGGCTAAACTAAAATATTGAAGTTGCTTAAAGTTATTAAGACTGCAGGTTCCATGTTTTAACCATTGAGCTTCCCAAAATTTGTTATTCCATTTTTGGCCATTTAGATTTGGCCAATCAATTGCTAATTGGCGTCCCAAAATATTTACCTACAAGAATAAATCACAAAAATGATTAACAATTAATTTATTAAATAACAAGATAAATGAAAATGAATAAAGTTTAATTAATTAACTTACTACATTTCTGTCAAATGAATGGCTTAAAGAACAATCTTGTGGCCAAGGGCCAGAGAAATTTTGTGGCCATAACCCGTGAATTGTAAAATTTTTTTGGATTGTCCGTACTCCATATCGCTGCTGAAAGGATGGTGGCCATTGTAAGGATAATTTGAAGTATTGATAAGTACTATAAGTAGGACGAAATAAAAATGTAATTAGCATGATATAGAAAATAATGAAAACTGATTTCATTGTACAAGTACAAAGGGTTGGAGAGATTGATAGAGGTTAGAGGATTGGAGAGAATGATGATTCTCTCCTCTTATAAATAGAGGATTAGAATTCATCTAAATAATTGATTTAAGTAATCACAATTTTTTATTCACAACCTGTTATTTAATAAATTAATTATTAATCAAACTATCTAAACAAACCGACATTGATAACTTTGAATTAATAATAATTTGGAAGAGCATCAATTTATGTATATTGCTTTAATTGTTATTAGGCAGATACACCAAAGCTACGCATGAATTGTCAAGGGCAAGTTATGTGTTTGATGGTGCAAATATGGAAGAAGAGTGCAATAAGCTGAGGTTCCATTCAATTCTTGAATACTATGCACGTAACTGGGGCATAATTGTTTCCAAATAGAGACAGGTTAGTGCTTTCATTCTTTGCTCATAATAACCTCATACCATCCTAATTATTGGAGCTTACCAATGTCTGGCCAAGTTGATTTCATCAATGGAATGGAAGGGACTGTTTGGTAGGTTGGATTGTGAAGGAAACTTTTCAACTTCTATCAGAGAGGATTCTTACCAAATATTAATATGAAATGAAACTATCATTTAAAATGAAATATTTACCAAATATTTATTTATGCCTAAATATTTTAATGAAATCTAAATATTTCATAATTTCTTTATCTTAGTTTTTTTCTTGCAGTATTTATATGATTTTATTTTAATTTTTTCAATCAAGTTTTGATATATAAAAAAAATTCTAGAAAGAAAGATCAAGGCCTTTTTTATATAATAAAAAATTAAATTCTATCTATAAAAACGTAATAAATAGTACCAGAAAAATAAAATAATAATAATAATATTTTCTTCTTTTATGTTTTTATTTTTTATTTTCTTTTATATTTTTATTGCCCTTGATATTTTGCATGTAATTTATAAAATCTTTATTTTTTACACTACTGCATATAAAATTTTTATTTTTCATTTGTCTAAATTAAGTTTAGAGTTATTTTTTTTAATAGATCACAAAAACTGTGGAAGCTAATCTCTTACTAAAATTGGTTAGTTTAGACAACGTATAAAGTTAATACCAATAAAAAGTTTGAGCAAAAAATTCACAAAATTTAATAAATTTAATTAAAAATAACAAAAAAAACTTAAAATAAATGACCATTTATATTCATAAAAATAAAAATATTGATATATGTATCCACACTAGATCGAAACTAAACTTGTACCCACATAAGATGTTCTCTATGTGACAAAAATATCCCACGTGGCATCTAACCTTCCAAAGACAAGGTACTTTTGTCACACAAAGGACATCTTGCGTAAGTACAAGTTTAATTTTGATTTAGTGTGATACATATGTCAGCGTTTTCATCTTTTATGGAGTACAAATGGTCATTTATTCAAAAAACTTACCACTAAAAAAATAAGCTCTATTTCAAATATAAAACTTTTGCACGTCAAATTGGTGATGAATTATTGATTTCTCTAAGGAAGAAATTAGAATTCCTTCATTTTTCATTAATTTATCCGTACTTTATTCCTTTTAATTATATAATAATTGTTCTTCGTTAAATTTGATTTTTACATTATTTTGTAGTGGGACGATTTTTTGTCACAATAACTTATGTTTGAAATGGTTTGTATTTAAGATAATGTCAAATTTATTCAAATATTATATCTTTGTGTATTGTAAGAATTGATATATTTATTTGATTTTAAAATGAGATTTTAGTGTAGATACTTTTTTTTTTTGAAAAAATATATGCATTTATAAGAATAAGTTCATACTCTTTACTATTCATGTTAAGTTTAAGATAAGATTTGTATTTAGGCGTTTTAAAAAAATACAATTTCGACTTAATGAGCAGAACTTAAAACTAGAAAAGTGTACGATTAATGTTAGATTTGTTGGGTTATGTTTTTTAGGTTACATATTTAGAAGTGAATTATTTTTCACGTATAAGTCTTTACAAGTTATTTATATTCATACATTTTGTGTTGTTACTGTTGGAAAAATTTAACAAAGGTTTAAAACAAGAACTTGTCTAACAGCGGAAGTACTAAAAATAATTTTCCTACAACCTGTGCGATTAAATAGGCAATACCAAAGATACTCCAAACATCAAATATAATGGCAGGAATTAAATAATCAGACACCAGAATTTTAACGTGAGAAAACCCCCAAAAGAAGGACAAAAAACCCACGGGACTTAGTCCAGTAAAATCTTTCACTATCAGAATAATGGGTACACAAACAGTCTTTCTAGTGACACTAAGGCATCTCAACAATCAACAAAATACATCATCAAAACTGATGGAATCAACATAAACCCTCCACAAAGTGAGTATCTCAAATCAGGAAAAAGAGAAGGCAATACAACTAGCAAGTTATATCCTAATGTTCATCTCTATACTAGGAATAACATATTGAAATTTCATAAGAAATGGAGCGAATTTACCAGATCAATCGGATCAAGATAGCTTGCCCTTTTTCCCCAAATTTTCTCTTCTCCCTCGACGCCTTTTTTTTTAAACTATGGGCCCCACTTAGTTAGGGACCCACAAACAAATCTCCCCTATCAACAGGAGGTCTAATGGAAGCTATGTCTAATAATGAGCATAAGGAAGATTGGTTGAAGGCCATGCAAGAAGAAATGAAATCCTTGCATGAGAATCATACTTTTGAATTGGTGAAGTTACTGAAGGGAAAGTGAGCATTCAAGAATAAATGGGTGTTCAAATTGAAAGCGAATGAAAATATCTCACGACCAAGGTACAAAGCTCGATTGGTTGTGAAAGGCTTTGAGCAAAAGAAAGGTATTGATTTTGAGGAGATTTTCTCTCCAGTTGTGAAGATGTCCTCTATTCGAGTTGTGCTTGGATTGGCGGCTAGCTTGAATTTAGAGGTTGAGCAGCTTGATGTGAAGACTGCATTCCTTCACGGTGACATAGATAAAGAAATATATGTGGAGCAACCAGAGGGTTTCAAGGTTAAAGGAAAGGAGCACCTTGTATGCAAGTTGAAGAAGGGCTTATATGGGCTGAAGCAAGCGCCAAGGCAGTGGTACACAAAGTTTGATTCCTTCATGGAAGGTCATGGGTACAGTAAGACTTCTTCTGATCATTGTATGTATGTTAAGAAATTTTCTGATGGTGGTTTTATAATTCTCTTGCTTTATGTTGATGACATGTTGATTGTTGGTCATGACACTAAGAAGATTGAAAGTTTTAAAAAAGACTTGAACAAATCCTTTGCTATGAAGGATTTGGGTCCTGCAAAGAAAATCTTTGGCATGAGTATCACTCGTGACAGGAAGAATGAGAAACTGTAGTTGTCACAGCAGAAGTATATTGAGAAGGTTTTAGAGAGGTTTAGCATGAGTAATTCCAAACATGTTAGTACTCCACTTGCTAGTCATTTCAATATGAGTTTGCAGCAACGTCCTACAAGTGAGAAAGAGAAAGCAGAAATGAAGAAGATTTCATATGCATCTGCAGTTGGCAGTTTGGTGTATGCTATGGTTTGCATCAGGTCGGATATTGCTCATGCCGTTGGAGTTGTTAGTCGGTTTCTCTCTAATACTGGCAAGGAATACTGGCAAGCAGTGAAGTGGATTCTTAGATACCTTAATGGTACTTCCAGAGTTTGTTTATACTTTGGGAGTGGCCAACCTGTGTTGGATGGTTACACAGATACGGATATGGCTGGGGATCTTGATTCAAGAAAGTCTACTTCTGGTTATGCTCATACCCTGGGTCGAGCTGTCCAATCCGGGATATTCAGTAGCAAAGCGACCGACCTCTTTAGGTCAAGCGGATCGACTCCTTTACGAAGAAGTCGGCCAAAGCGACAGGAAAAGCCCAAAGAAGGGCCCAACTCAAGGAATACGACCCAGATCCAAAGGCAACCCAAGCCGATAGAGACAAGGGCGGTTCCATGGAAGATAAGCTGACCTCACCAAAAGATAAGATAAGATAAGATAACTAACTTATCTTATCCAAAGAAGGTCACATCTCACCATTATAAATACACTGGAGCACCCAGGTATAACTCATACTCTGATTCTACTCAATACCTGCTTAATACCCTTGCTAACTTAAGCATCAGAGTCCCTTACAGGTACCCCCCACCCTCCGGGAACGAAGGATCAGCATCATCACCAAGTCCAACAAGTCGGACGCAACAGCTCTGACCAGCATAGGAGATCTCGTCCGAGATCGACCTCCAATTTCAGGTAACCCCCGGAACATTGGCGTCGTTGCCGGGGATAGACCCTAATCTAATAAGCCATAAATTGGCGGTCTACCCAGGATCTCGGCCAGTACAACAGAGACAAAGAAAACTCGGACCAGAGCGATCCCAGGCCATGGAAGAACAAGTACAAGCACTACTGGAAGCAGGAAGTGGCGAATGTGCACGGATTACACTGATCTCAACAAAGCTTGTCCAAAAGATCCATACCCACTCCCAAGTATTGACGCTCTGGTAGATGCTTCCTCCGGATATAGATATCTCTCGTTTATGGACGCATACTCGGGGTACATCCAAATCTCCATGTATCCACTAGATCAAGAAAAAACCTCGTTCTTAACACCAAAAGCAAACTACTGCTACATTGTGATGCCTTTCGGTCTCAAGAATGCAGGAGCTACTTATCAAAGGCTAATGAATAAAGTCTTCTTGGATCACATTGGAAGGATCATGAAAGTCTACGTGGACAACATGCTAATAAAAACACAAAGCGAAGAGACATTGTTGTCCGACCTGGCCCAAGTGTTCGACACCATAAGAAAGCATGACATGCGACTTAATCCCGCAAAATGCACCTTCGCAGTAGAAGCGGGCAAGTTCTTGGGTTTCATGCTCACACAAAGAGGAATTGAAGCAAATCCAGACAAATGCCAGGCCATACTCAACATGAAGAGCCCAACCTACGTCAAAGAAGTACAACAGCTCAACGGGAGATTGGCCGCCCTATCCCGATTCCTAGCAGGAGCCGCGATAAAATCTCTTCCCTTCTATGCTACTTTAAGAAAGGGAAAATAGTTTGAGTGGACACCAGAATGCGAGCAAGCCTTTCAAGACTTTAAGAAATTCTTAGGACGGCCACCTGTCCTATCTTGACCACGAGAAGGAGAACCACTCATATTATATCTCGCAGTGGGAAGCCGGGCAATAGCCTCAACACTAGTCAGAGAAGATGAGAACGGACAACAACCCGTTTACTTCATTAGCAAAGCACTACAGGGATCCGAGCTGAACTACCAGAAAATAGAAAAATTCGCTGATACTCTCATCTTAACATCTCGACGACTCCGCCCTTACTTCCAAGCCCATACCATTAAAGTTCGAACTAACCAGCCCTTAAAAGGAATATTGCAGAAAATGGATTTAGCGGGCAGAATTCTACAATGGGCAGTCGAGTTGTCAGAGTTCGACCTCCAATATGAAGCTCGGACGGCCATCAAATCACAGTATCTGGCCGACTTTATCGCAGAATTCACAGATGCCCTGGAAACCCTCACAGAATGGAATCTCTATGTAGACGGCTCCTCAAATAAAACTAGAAGCGGCACAGGCGTAATAATAGAAAGCAACCAAGGAACCCAAATCGAGCTCTCCCTCAAGTTCGGGTTCCCGGCCTCAAATAACCAAGCGGAATATGAAGCATTGTTAGCTGGTTTGAAGCTGGCTGAAGAGGTGGGAGCTCAAAAACTCAACATTTACAGCGATTCACAAGTGGTCACATCACAGATAACAGGAAACTACCAAGCCAAAGACCCCACCATGAAAAGGTATTTAGATAAGACCAACGAACAGCTCGGACACATCGGGGAATATAAGATCTGCCACATACCCCGTGAACAAAATGCCCGAGCTGACGCACTCTCGAAACTAGCCAGCACTAAACCAGGGGGCAACAATAGAAGCCTCATCCAGGAAACATTACAGAACCCGTCAATTTCGGAAGAAGAAAAAGTCCTGCCATAGTAAACCAGGACCAGGGATGGGTGACCCCCATAATCAACTACCTCAAGACAGGAACACTTCCAGCAGAAGAAAAGGAGGCGAAAAGGCTAAAAAGGGAGGCACAGTACTACACTATCATAAACAACATATTGTACAAAAGAGGGATCTCAGTACCATTATCAAAATGCGTTCTGACTTCCCACATAAGGGAAGTGTTAGAAGAAGTACATGGCAGCATTTGTGGCAATCATCTCGGAGCACGGGCTCTTGTCAAAAAAGTACTTCGGGCAGGATTCTATTGGCCAACATTACAGAAAGAAGCCACAGAATTTGTAAAGACATGTCCATCATGTCAGAAACATGCCAACTTTCACATCGCCCTGCCAGAAGAACTCATCAGCGTGACTTCTCCTTGGCCGTTTGCAAAATGGGGACTCGATCTTCTCGGCCCCTTTCCCCAGGGATCAGGACAAGTTAAATTTCTCATAGTAGGAGTGGACTATTTCACAAAATGGATTGAGGCAGAACCCCTGGCCAATGCCACTGCTCAAAGAAGCCAGAAATTTCTATATAGAAACATCGTTACGAGGTTCGAAGTCCCATACTCCATCACCACAGATAATGGCACCCAATTCACAGATGCAGGCTTCATAAAACTGGTGGCTGACTTGAATATAAAGCACCAGTTCACCTCCGTTGAGCATCCCCAGGCCAATGGACAAGCCGAAGCAGCCAACAAAGTCATACTGGTCGGGCTGAAACGAAGACTATAAGAAGCAAAAGGAGCTTGGACCGAGGAACTTCCACAAGTCCTATGGGCATATCGAACAACCCCCCATTCAACTACGAACGAATCACCGTTTCGATTAGCATACGGGGTGGAGGCAATGATTCCAATAGAAGTCGAGGAAGGGTCTCCCCGAGTAGTCCACTACAATGAACAACCTAATTCTATACTTCAAAGAAAAGAGCTCAACCTACTTTCGGAAGTACAAGAAAGAGCCTGGATCAGAGAAGAAGCACTAAAGCGACGAATGGCTTCCAGATATAATCGAAAGGTAGTGCCAAGAGGTTTTGCTAAAAATGATCTCGTTTTAATCATAAATGATATTGGAACAACCCGACTCGGAGAAGGAAAGCTGGCAGCCAACTGGAAAGGACCCTACCGAGTCATAGAAGTGCTTGGAAAGGGCTACTACAGACTGTCCGAACTCGAGAGACGAGAACTCCCCAGATCATGGCACGCCCGTAACCTAAGAAGGTACTATAGCTAGGAAAGGTAAAAGATCTCATCACAAGATGCACTCTTGTTCCTAAAAAGGTTTTTTAATGAGGCATCGAGACTGAGATTTAAGTCGACCTAAGGGTGCAAAAATTCCCACATGTATATATTTGCACTTTCTTTGAATAAAATACATTTTAGATACTCTACAAGTTCTCAAGACGCATTAATCTGAAGCATTCATCGTCCGATTATAAAGCAACAGATCGACAGAAAGTGAACAATAGATTCACTGTACGATCTCGATAGGAATGATCGTTCGACAAAGGTGAAAAGCGGGATTCACCTAAAGAACGATCAAACCGGGACAGGAACCACCATCTACAAATCGGCAAAGATGAACACAGAATAATGCAAGAAGTTATCGAAAGTGATCCCAAAAAAGAACCTGACGAGGTCTTATGGATCGCTACATAATAACTTAAAAAGACTGGCCGACACTAAGAAGTCGGACCAAGTCAAACCAAGTTATCAGCAAATCCCTGGAAAGAGGTCTGGCCAACCCTATTAAAGAGGAATTGCTATAACTTAGAAGAGATCGACCTAACGAAGTCGATTTCCTACAAAACAAGTTATAAAAGTAATCCCTGAAAGAGACCTAACAAAGGTCCAAGAAAGAGGATTACAAAAATAACTTAGAAAGAGATCGACCTAACGAAGTCGGTTTCCTACAAAACAAGTTATAAAAGTAATCCCTGAAAGAGACCTGACAAAGGTCCAAGAAAGAGGATTACAAAAATAACTTAGAAGAGATCGACCTAACGAAGTCGGTCTCCTACAAGAGTTATAAAGTAATCCCTGAAAGAGACCTAACTAAGGTCCAAGAAAGAGGATTACAGAAATAACTCGGAATAGCCCGACATGATGAAGTCGGCCCAAGCGACAAAGAGTTATAAAGTAATCCCTGAAAGAGACCTAACTAAGATCCAAGAAAGAGGATTATTGAAATAACTCGGAATAGCCCGACATGATGAAGTCGGCCCAAGCGACAAAGAGTTATAAAGTAATCCCTGAAAGAGACCTAACTAAAGTCCAAGAAAGAGGATTACAGAAATGATTCGGAAGAGCTCGACATGATAAAATCGGCCACCCGAAGACTTTAAAAAAGTAAATCCTAATGGAGACCCTACAAAAGGTCCGTCCGAAAAGGACTACTAAAGACAACTTCGGGACAAAGAAGAAGGCCAACGCACAAGTTACTTATCAAAACAAAAAGGCAAATATGTCATCAACTCAAGAGGTTATCAGGGACAACCTCAAAAGCTCGGAAGCTACTTTGTTTTGCAAAATAGAGTTAAGCAAAGCAGCTAAAACAGTAGCAGAAACATACAACGTTATCCACAGAGATAAAAGTTTAAAAGCCCACAGGCCGGGCTACACCAAAAAATAGTAAATCAAGGATAATTATAAAGAGTTCGGAGGTCCATCAGTAGCAACATCAGCACGAGGAGAAGGAAGGTGAGTCTGGAGAGGCACTGCATCCACTGTCCCATCCTCCTGGTTTAAGATCTGACAATCAGGATCCGATTCAGCTCCGACCGAAGGGGCTGAAGAGGTTGGCGCAGCAGAAGTCTTGGAAGAAGGCGCAGGGGGAGGCTCAGCATCATCATCATCAAGGTCGTCCGGGACAATCTTTCCATGCTTTACCACATTATCAAGCCTAAAAAGGGTCAAGTCGGCATCAGGGGCAAGGATCCGAACCTGCTCTCTCAGATTGTCATAAGCAGCAGTCACGCTGCCTACATGATGACCTTGGAGCTCGGCATAATCAACCCGGGCAGCTTCTAACTCGTCACGAAGGCGCACCAACTCCCTATAGGCTGAGACATAGCTGTCCTTGTGCCTTAAAGTCGTATCCTTTGCCAACCTCACGGAAGCCGCCAGGGCAATGGAGCTGGCCTTCTCACCCTCCAGTTCCTTCTCTACCCTCGCCAACTTTATCTCTAATTCCTCCTTCAGACCTTTGATACGATCAAATTCCGACTTCGCCTCCTCCATAAAGGATTTTGTAGCATGAATCGGGATACCCTAGGCAGTTCGAAATATAGCCACACTCATATGCGCCATCTTCACACTACTCTTAGTGATAAACTCTAGGTGGTGAAGAATAGACACATCATCTGTGGAAAGCACACCATAGGGGGCAATCTGCTGGTCGACAAACTCGACGGCATCAAAGTCAGGGGCATCCAGATTAAAGGGCTTGGAGGCTTTCTGCTTCGTTGAAGGAGGAGGAGCGCCAGGAGCAGCAGTAGAAGTTTGGGGAGGGTTGGACAGACAAACCCCAGGAGTAGGGATCACCCTCTTCGGACCAGGGGAACTCGGCACAGGTGGCTTTAAGTGAGCCTGAGAAGACCCCTCTACAGTCGTCTTAACTGAGATGTTCTGTGCAGCTGCCGCCTTCTTGGCCTTCTTAAAAGCCTTCATGGAATCATTGTTCTTCGACATTTCTGAAATTCAAAAGGAACAAGAATTAACAACAAAGTCTCGGACCACAAATACAAATAAAGAAGAAACACATCGATCAGTACCCAATACATCTCGGACCAAAGAAGGGTCCCCCAGAAACCTCTTGGTATCCAAATAAGGAGGCTCCCTCCAAATGTCCTCCAAGACACTTACAAAGGCCTGTTCAACCTCGTCCAACATCTCCCAAGTATACCGAGACACCATGACATTCTTTTGCCATTCAAGAGGAAAGGCAGGTTCATCATTTTCATCGAGGAAAAAGGGGCGGACCCCCTCAACAGCTCGAACTTTGAAGAAATAGTTTTTAAAGTCTTTAAAAGACTCGTCATACATGGCAAAAACTTTGTGCCCCTGAGCAGATCTAAAAGAAACCCAAGAGGCTTTCCTTTTTGAAGAAGCCCCAGGCTTGGCCGAGATAAAAAGATAAAAGAAAAGAGTCAAAGAAGGGTGGATGCCTAGCTCTTGACACAGTAGCTGAAAAATTTTTATAAAACCCCACGAATTGGGGTGAAGCTGGGATGGAGCAATGTTACATGACCACAACAAGTCGGTTTCAAAGGCAGAAAAAGGAAAGGTAACATTCAACTGACTAAAGAAACACTCATAAGCATAAAAATAGGGACGATCTCCCTTGACAGAAGTCGGGAAACAAACTCGTTCATCAAAACTAGGAACCACAAGCTCATAATTTCCCTCCTGAGCCCTACTACCACAGAACCTATGATGCTTTCGTAGCTCTACACAGAACTCGGAATCCACCACCGAAAGGCACAGGAGAACCATGGAATCCACCCAATCAGTCATGCCCTCAGGGACACAGGAAGACGTCTCAACAATGTTTTTGCGAGAAGCCATAAGGTCAACTAGTCCTACAAATAAAGAAAAGGATATTTTGATCACTAAAAAACATTTCGAGCAACAGCAAAACAACTCGGCTACACAACCCAGCACAATACAAACGAGAAAAAGGAGACCCCAAGGCTTACACTAAAAACCATGGGGCATCCTTTGGAGGCAGCCACAGTACAAGAACCCAAAAAGATTGACCAAAGTCCACCCCAGCAACAACCCCTTTCTTTCAAGCCAGAAACAATATTCGAAGCAGAAAATCATCAAAGACGCAAACTTTTTCAGAATCAAGCAAAAACCATCATCAAAGGCGCAACCAGAAGCGAAACAACATGCAAGCATCAAACAAAAGGAAAGACAAAAAGGTTCATGCAAAAGACAAAGGAATCCCCAGAACACATAGCAATCAGGCACGGCAAAGCAGAAAGATCCAAACTTTCTCCAAACAAAATCAAAACTTTCTCAAAATCATACAAGAAATTAACGTGGAAAAGAGAAAGAAGAAAAACCAACCTGGAAAAAGCAGGAAGCTTCAAGAAAAAGCTAGAGAAGGAGAGACAGACTTGTCGACTGCTGAACGACGCCGCAACGCAAGAAAAGGCAAGTTGTAGGCGAAAACAGAAGAGCGAGAGAACAGAGGAAGAAATCGTGAAAGAAGTTACGAAAGGAGCGAAGAAGAGAAACCGTTTCCTAAGTGAGAAATTCAAAAAATAAAAGTTAAGGGAAATGGGGCAATTAATGCCAATTAATTAGGGTATTAAACCCTCGCACATTCCCCAGAGCAAAACACTAAAACAAAAACGCGCACTTTTGGAGGAAAACGTTCTACATTCAAAGCTGCTACAAAGGAGTCGACAAAATGCTTGAGTTCGGCTTCACCCAAGAAGGACCAAAGTTAAGGACTCGACCTCAAAAAGAAGAAGACCGAGCTCAAGCAGGGGCACTGTTCATACCCTGGGTCGAGCTGTCCGATCTGGGATATTCAGTAGCAAAGCGACCGACCTCTTTAGGTCAAGCGGATCGAATCCTTTACGAAGAAGTCGGCTAAAGCGACAGGAAAAGCCCAAAGAAGGGCCCAACTCAAGGAATATGACCCAGATCCAAAGGCAGCCCAAGCCGATAGAGACAAGGGCGGTTCCATGGAAGATAAGCTGACCTCACCAAAAGACAAGATAAGATAAGATAACTAACTTATCTTATCCAAAGAAGGTCACAGCTCACCATTATAAATACACTGGAGCACCCAGGTATAACTCATACTCTGATTCTACTCAATACCTGCTAATACCCTTGCTAACTTAAGCATCGGAGTCCCTTGCAGGTACCCCCCACCCTCCGGGAACGAAGGATCAGCATCATCACCAAGTCCAACAAGTTGGACGCAACAGCTCCGACCAGCATAGGAGATCTCGTCCGAGATCGACCTCCAGTTTCAGGTAACCCCCGGAACAGGTTATATGATGACTTTTGCAGGGGGAGCTGTGTCGTGGCAATCTCGACTTCAGAAATATGTTGCTTTGTCTACTACAGAGGCTGAATACATTGCTATTGTTGAAGTTTCTAAGGAACTCTTGTAGATGAAGAAATTCCTACAAGAGTTAGGCATCAATCAAGAGAAGTTTATGTTATTTTGTGACAGTCAGAGTGCTATCCATCTCAGCAAAAATCCGACGTTTCATTTCAAATTGAAGCACATATAGGCGAGGTATCATTGGATACGTACGTCAAGCGCTTGAGATGAAGTCATATGCACTTGAGAAGATCCATACTGATGATAATGGTTCAGATATGATGACTAAGAGTTTACCTGTAGTGAAGTTTGATTTCTGCAAAGAGAAAGAGAGCTTGGTGGAGCAGCCTATCCCCACCTGAGTTGGTAAGGGGGAGATTTGTTGGTGGGTCCCCAACTAAGTGGGGCCCACAGTTACTACATATTCTTCTTGTTCTTGTTACTGCATGTCTTCTTCTTCGTTATCGTCATCATCAACACTACCACTTTCTCCTCCTCCTCTTCCTCCTTCTTTTTTCATTGAAATTTCTTCTCTTCCTTTCTTTTTCTCTTTTTTCTCCATCATCAGTTATCTCGTTGTTGAAGATAATAAATAATTTAGGTTCATATTGTCAATTGAACCAGAATGAAATTGATTATTGTTTTGAATCTAATCAAGTGGCTGAGGTGTGGTTCAATTTAGAAAAAAAATGTACCATTAGAGGAAGTATTTTTCTGTATTTACAGCAAATTTGTGTGTAACACGAAGATATTTGGGTATAACACGAAGATGTTTGGATGTATTTTAAGAATTTTGGATGAATTTTTTTATTCTGATAAGGTCTGCATAATTCAAAATTCTTCCTCTTCCTCCTCCTCATCTTCTACTGCTTCTTCTTTTCTTTTTTTTCATCATCATCCCCATCTTCTTCTTCTTTTTTTTCTTATTCATCTTTTCTTTTTTGTTTTACCTTCTCAAGTTTCTTCTTATTTTACTCTCTTAACAAGAATAAAAACAAAAAAATCAAACAAAGAAGAAGAAGAAACACATAATGCTGCAAAATTACTTGGAAGAGGATGAACTTATATTCATTTAACTAAAAGATAGAAAGAAATAAGGAAAAAAAAAGAAGAAAAAAATGAAGCATTAGAGGAAATATTTTTCTCTATTTGCAGCAAATTTGGGTATAACACGAAGATATTTGGGTGTATTTTAAGAATTTTGGGTGTATTTTTATTCTGATAAGTTCTACATAATTCAAAACTCTTCCTCTTCCTCCATCACATCTTCTGTTACTTCTTTTTTTCATCATCATCACCATCTTCTTCTTTTTTTCTTATTCATCTTTTTTTTTGTTTTATCTTCTCAAATTTGTTCTTGTTTTACTCTCTTAAAAAGAATAAAAACAAAAAAATCAAACAAAGAAGAAGAGAAAACACATAATGCTGCAAAATTATTTGGAAGAGTACATTCATTTAACTAAAAGAAAGAAAAAAATAAGGAAAAAAAAGAAAAAAATACAGCATTAGAGGAAACATTTTTCTGTATTTGCAGCAAATTTGGGTGTAACACGAAGATATTTGGATGGGTATATTTTAAGAATTTTGGATATATTTTTATTCTTATAAGTTCTGCATAATTTAAAATTCTTCCTCTTCATGCTCCTCATCTTCTACTGCTTCTTCTTCCTCATCTTCTTATTTCGTTTTCTTATAATTCTTCTTAGGAGAAAAAATCAAACAAAGAAGAAAAAATACATAATGTTGCAAAATCAATAGAAAGAGGAAAAAGAAACAAAATGCAGCAACAATAACAACAATAAAAGAACCACGATGAGGATGAAACACGCGAAAAAGAAGAAGAAGGAATGCGAAGAAAAAGGAAGAGGAATACAAAGAAGAAGGAGAAGAAGAAGAAGAAGAAGAAGAAGAAGAAGAAGAAGAAGAAGAAGAAGAAGAAGAAGAGATAGAGGAGGAGGAAGAATGTGGAATACAAATGTTGAAGAAGAACCGTTTCTCATTTTGCATTATTCAAAGTTGAGGAGACGCGTGTTTACACGTTCTCTAAATTGAGGGTTGTTTTTGTTAGACTTGGACTAACTTGTATAGACTTGTATGCCAAAAAGACTTATATGTGTAGCAAGATTTTTTAAAAGATTAATCTAACATGATAATTTTTTGTGACAAAACTAGGATATTAAATGTACAGTCAAAATGATTTCCAAAATATTTATACAATTTTTGGATATAGTATATTTTTTATCTATTAAACTTATCTAAATAGTTAAAGAATTATTTGTTACTATTTTTTAACAATATATTATTTTCTACTACTCAAATCAATATTTATTTATTTATTTATTTATTATTATTATTATTAATAATAATAATAATTTAACAACATTTAGTGAATATATATAAAATCCATTTTAAAATAGTTTAGTTCATGTTTTTTTATATACATTGAATTATTTGTTTACTGTGTACTACACCTTTTCTTTATTAAATCTAACTACTTTGTAATTTTTTTTATTTTGTAAATTATTTGGTATATATTAATATATAACAAAAAATATGAGGTTTGTTTTATATAATTTTTTTTTTGTTTTATAGATTATTTGGTATATATTAATATATAACAAAAAAATATATGAGATTTGTTTTATATAAGTTAAATATATTCATAAATAATTTATTTTAAAAAAATATATCAGACATAAATACAAAAAATAGATATTTTTTATGTATTGAGTAGATATATTAGTTATATACTAGTGTATGTACCGTACAATGCATAAGAAATATTTAATATTTTATCTATATCTAAAGTATTTTTAACAAAAAAATTTCTTCAACATATTAAATTTTAAATCAAACTCAATTTGTATCTTTTTATTCATTTGAATAATAAACAATAGTACATAACAAAAAAAATCACAAAATAATTGGTTTAATTAAGAAAAAAAATCATAATATGCAATAAATTAATAATGTCTTAATTTTTATAAGAAAATGTGCGTACACATTTTTTTTGTTTTTAATATTGGTCGTTGTACATCTATATACTGTATTTTTGTTTGTATCAAATAAAATTTAAATATTATTTAAAATTTAATTTTGATTCACTATTAATGTAAAGTAGTTTTATAAGTACATCTAATTACATAACGCTACATTAGCAAAAATAACTATTTTTCACATTAATCGCGTGTATGACCATCCAAAAAAATAGATATAATTGCACGACTATGTAAAACGTTTTATACTATCAATGCATCAAAATTAAACTCATATTATTTATCTAATAATTTATATCAAACTAAAAAAAATAAAATAACACAATTCACAATAAAAAAAATAAAATAAAAATTTTTTTATCTCTTACCTGCTGTTAATTTTTAAAAGTGCCACATATAACTGTTGGTACCATTTAACCTACGACACAATTTGTATGGGAAATTGTTAATCATTTGTCAAGAACTCGTCCGGAATGATCGCCCACATATATTGACGAAGACCAATTGTCACCTCCAACAATTATCAAGTGAAGACCTCTATCAGAAGTACTGTAAGTCTGACCTGCCTATTTAAAGTTGTTGATCATATATGATAGATTTTAATGTTTTTAAACCTCAAAATAAAATAAAAAAATTCAAGTAAATGGAATTGTTTCAAATTTTTAGGATACATTAATGTGAAATCAAAATCCGACATTTTTCATTCTTTTCCGTATAATAATTAGGATTTATGTTTAGATGAGTTTTTTTAAAAAAAAATTTTTTGAGTTATCTTTGTTTAAAAGATCTTATAAAAAAATAAAAGTAATTTTATGTTTGGATATTTTATGTAAAAAAAATCCTTTTATCTATCAATTATGTTTGGGTATATAAAAGTACTTTTTTGTTTATTTATTACATAAAAAAATCTTTTTTTTAAAGAAAAAAGATCTTTTAAAAAAAGATGTAAATTGCAGCTTCTCAAAAAAGATGTTTTTTTTATATTTTTTTTAGTACTTTTACTTTTACTATTAGAAATTTGCAAAACAAACTAAAAAATAATAAAAAAAATATTTTTCATTAAAATTTTTTTTATCAAGATAATAGCGTCTAAACAAGCACTTAGTGTTTCTTGCCTCTTTTATTTTGTCTGTTTTTTCAACTTTGATTTATTTGAAATTAATTAAAATAAAAAAAATTAAGAATTTAATGGTTGATTGAACTTTGTTTGCCGCTTTTATTTTAACTCTTAGGTTGATTACCTTAATTTAATGGTTTGGGTCACAGTATTATATATTTATCTACTTTAAGAATTTTGATCTATACTCAATTGAACTTTGTTTTAATATTAATAAATTCAGATGTTGACTTATTTTTTCTTTTACAATTACACTTGAAGACAAACTTAAAAGATCTTATAGCAAACGAAAAAATTCAATTTGTAAATTTGTTCATATGATTAATAAAAATATATTTTTGTAAGTGATTAATTTTTTTCTGTAAAACAAATACAAAAATAGTGTAACGATTTAAGTAACAGTGATTCAAATATATTTCTCAAATAAAGTAACGAGAACATAAGTAAATCATATCAGTTTATTTTTTTAATAAAGAGTTAGACATATTTTGCGGCAGTTGAAAAAAACTGTCGCCAATAGTTTATTTAGTGCCACAATAATCCATTTTGCGGCGATTATACTAAAATCGCCGCAAAATGTCAAACAATTGGCAGCACTCCTCTTATTCGCCGCAATATTTTATTTGGTGACAGTTTTTGATAACTGCCGCTAAAAAACCACCATAATCTTCCATTTTTTGTGTACTGACTCCGAAAATTTTCTTGTTATAATACTGTTTGAGTTAATCCTTCATATAAACCAAAACAAAATTGAACAAATCAAAATATTTTCTAACTCATACCATTAATTATAAAATTTAAAATTTTCTATTTTATGCGCTGTAATTATTTTCTTTTGATATATAAATTTATATTCTTGAATTAATTATCATTTTTAAATTTTCATATTTTACACCTTTATTTATATCCTATTTTAATCTTGGTGTTTATTTTTATACACGTTAGAATATATTTAATGATTATTTTTATACACGTTAGAAATATCTTTTGTTCATATATATTTTATATGATTAATTATAGTTGGACAGCTATCATTATTTTCTTATATATTATTATAATTTAATGTCATTATAACATTGATTTCTATTTCCTTTACATATATATATATATATATAGTTGTAGACGTAGTACTTAAATTAAATTAGTATATTCTAATTATTTCCTTATATATATGTATTTTGATTTTGATTGTAGATCTTAAATTAGTACATTTTAATTATTTCTTTATATATATTTTAATTGTAGCATTTAATAAATTAAAGTGTTAGATTTTGATTTTAACATTAATTAATTAATAGAAATGACGTTGAAAAATTTTTATTCATTCTTAATATTGGAAACTAAATTCATAATATTCTTTTAGTTATAAATAAATAAATACTTTGAATATTCTATCTTAATTATATCTTAACTTGGTATTTTAACAAATTGCTGATCGATTATAATAAGATCCTAGAAGAAGCCACCAAAGCTTTCTAGGTCTGCAATGTACGATAGCAATTAAAGTAAATTTCACAACACCCCAATCAACATTTCTTTTAATTTTTTAGTTCAATCGTTATTCACTTCAGTTTAATTTAATTTTTATGTTTAAGTAAAAGTTTCACAGTATTACCACCCATAAGTTTTGTATTCAATTTCTGAAACAACAATGCATAATTGATAAAATTTATACTTCATAGCTAGAAAAAATTAATCTTAAATTTATCAATAAAAATTAGACCATAATTTATTTGATATAGATAAAAGACAACTATTTGGAACAAATTATTCTCTTTAAATAAATTATATATAACTAATACTTAAAATTTAGAATAATATTTATTCATATCTAACTCAAACCCTAAAATTTAAAAATTATACATTAAAATTTACATAATTTATAATTTAATAGAAAAAAATATATATGATATATAAAAAATCAATGATCAAAATTTATATTTTTTAGCAAAAAATAAACCAACATCAAATTATATTTAATATTCCAAAACAAAAAATAAGCCCACTAAATTAAAATTCAAGAGTTTAAAATAGCATATGTTACGAACTCACACAGTTCAGCCCGATTACCCGGTGAGTCGGGAACACCACCTCTGATCCGAGCCCGAACCATCATGATAGGATAACCCGATGGGTCGGTCCCCCGCGCCCGACCCGAAGTACGCGCAACTTGCCACTACGCGGCTCAAGTCACCACGCCCTGCAAACCGGTCGAGTCGGCATCCTCGGGACAGCACCCGAAGCCCTGACCCGAAGTCCGGAACGACCTGCTCCTCCCACGTGGACTAGGACAGCTCACGGAAGCTTCTTGACCAGTGGAGTAGATCACTTATGGGCCCCCCCAAGTATAGTATATAAGAGGAGAGGTCAGCTCTCCTCCCAAACTAAGATACGTAACATCTTACTTATTTTGGCTATCACCTCGTACGAACACTGACTTGATCGTTGGAGTGTCCTTGCAGGTGACCGCCCCCTCTCGTCATACCTCCTCCGACGTCCCCAGCTCACGTTTTGCATCTCTGCATCAACTCCGAGTTAACCCAGGGTCTCGCCCATTCACCCGCTGACCATCACCCGATCCGCCGAGAACCCAGGATCTCCAAGTAACGAACATTGGTGCCATCAAAATTATGATGCTATCACTATTATTTATCCAATCAATCAACTATAAAATATAAATAGTTTTTATTTTTTAAAATCTTAGAAGATATAAATGCAATGACCTTTTGAGTTATATGGCTAAGATTTAAAGATGATTTTTTAAATACATATTAATTGGTAAAATTTTATATTCTTATGAATTATTTTTATAAATTAAAAAAAATAAAATTACTAATATCTATCAGAATAATTATACCTCTCTATCAACATAGATTTAATAAATATATACAAATTTGTATTTTAAAATTTAAAATTAATTTTATTTTAATTTTTTTAAATATTTAAATAAAATATAATTTTAACAAAAGGCTTCTACAATTACAGAAAATATATATTATTTGGTCTTGGTGTATAAATTTTAAAAGAGATGAGAAACAAAAAAAATAATCTTGATTTATATAATTTAATACTTTGAGTGTAACACCCTACCACACAGAGCCTTACGCTTAAGTCGTAAAGCAGAGGTGGCAAGGTATTACGACCTCTAAAAATTAAAATACATACTTATAATAGTAGAAAGAAGATAATAGACTAGGAGCCTTGAAAAACAAGCTAAACAAATTGATAAACAGAAAAAAAAATCGTGACACACTCGCATGGATATTCGTAAAACGGACAGGTAAAATCGAAAGATAACTGAACACATATATATACATAATAGAGTTCCAAAACTCAGATAGCAAGCTCTAGACTCGACCTGCGAAGCTAAGGCCGACCAGAGTATATAAATATATATATATACAACCCAAAATAAAATTCAAACCATACAGTAAACCCTTGTATCTCCAAGTCGACCTCTAAGAGGGACAAAACACAAAATATACAGGCGGAGATTCTATAAACATATATACATAGCCTAAAACAAAATATGACAGTCCAAAAGACAGTTCTTCGCTCGTAAGGAGGATACCCAAATGCTCATCGAGGTGTCTCTCCACCTGTATCTGAAAAACAACAAAATAGTATGGGATGAGAACCGGAGGTTCTCAGTATGGTAAAGGTGCCCGCATAGTTAATATAAAAGGTCTCGAAAAAGCCAGAGGCATTCCTAGAACTTCGACACTCAGATTTCAGCTTAAGAATTCAACTAAACCGGAAGTTAGGTAAATTGTCTAAGGTATTCTAGTTCTGAATCTAACTTTAACCCAACATTCTACTTTCTGTCACTTCTAATTCTCTGAATCACTGGTGGAACAACCCTCGTCATTCCTTCGCCAGACGAGGGGCCTCTTAATTACATAGACAAACATTACAGAAAAGGAAAACACAAATAGAGAAGCATTTACAGCAAGTAGAACAAGTAGCAGATAAGCAGAATTTAACAGTTAAGCAAACTAAAGCAATGCACACCCAAACAAAGCAAACAAATGCATATGATGTATGCCTGTCCTATGGCTGATGAGTCTCATCTGTCGGTTATACAGCCAACCCGACAAGTCCTGGTAGTTAACCATTGGACAGTCCCTCTGTGCGCGCATCCCCAAGCTCAATAATATTCCATGGAGTCAAACTCCAAGCTCAAATAGAATATTCCATGGAGTCACACTCCAAGCTCAATAATATTCCATGGAGTTACACTCCAAGCTCAATAATATAGTATTCCATGGAGTTAAACTCCAAGCTCAATAATATTCAATATTCATATTTATATGCATGCACATGGGGGAATCCGGGGAGTTAAAGTGCCCGGTCACATCTTGCGACAGAGGGTCAACAAATAGTCTCAAATACACAAGCCGCATAATAATCTCTTTCCCTTTTAAAATAACACTTCAAATCCAAACTTCAATTCTTATAGAAATTTTGGCAATATCTCTTCTAAAACTCAAATTTCTGCCACCCTTCAAGGGTCCCAACTATCAAACCAAACACCTCTCAATCCTTCAAATCATTTCCAATTACAAATTATTTCAAAAATCAAACAAATACCAATATTAAATCTTTTTCCAAACCGACCAACTTCAACAGCAAATTATTAACAACAGCTAAACCTCACATTTTATACCATATACACAATCCATCAATTATACATTCAGTTCATTCCTATCTTAAGGTCTTCTAGCCTAAGTTTTCACGTGACATTAAATATTAACTACGAGAAACCAAAACCATACCTTCGTACGGAATCAAAATATTCAAAGCTCTGGAGAAGCTTTCTGACCGAGCTATCGAAGAAGAAAACGTCCAGAATCGTCTATGCCTCCTAAAATTCCCGTTGGCCAAACCCAAAGAAAAGATGAACTATGTCACTGTCAACTTCCACTAATCAAAAATGGTGCCAACGTGTAGAAGAAGAGGTTACGAATACTCTTACCGGATTAGATTTTTGATTGGAGTTACGGATTACAAAAAAATCGAAGCCGGAGGTTCAGAAGAATTTACGTTCAGAAGAATTTACGTTCTCTCTTGGTCTTCTCTCTCCGTTTTCTTTCTGTTCTTTCCTCTCGCATACGTTAATGATATATATATGTATGATTAGTACGCCGCCTTAGCTTCCTTTATATTATATATACACTTTGTGAAAGGGAATTGTAATAATAAATTATACTTATATAGAAGGAAGCTAAGAATGAATTATAATAGCATAATATTATATTACAAAGCTTAATATTATATGTATACGTATACATATCGATAATGATAGATTTTAGTGGATATATATATATATATATATAAACGAAAGCATAGGTAATTAAAATAGGAAAGTCAGAAGATAATAATAATATTAATAATAATAATAATAATAATAATAATAATATGAATTTGATTAAATTAAAATTATTAGTTCGATTTCTGATAATTGAATAATTTTTTTTTAAAATAAGGAGATTCTAATTTTATAAAATAAATTATAACTTATTTATATTTATATTTTTAAAACTGAGGGTCACTATATTGAGTACTGTATTTTTTTATTTGTAATTTGGTCTCACTTTTAATAATAAATACAAATAAAAAATTTATTACATGCATATTTATATTTTTTAAATTATACTGTGAAATGATAAATTAAATTTTTTTATTTATGATATTATTTGAATAGTATATACCATTAATTATTTATTTTGTAATTATTTTTTTAGATAAATATTAGTTTTACTATTTGTTTTCATACTCAACGTAAACTGTTGCTGCCTCCAGTGGTTTATGCACGTGTCCCAGTACACATAAATCGCTACTGCCAGTAGCGGTTTATGGCCAAACATCAACAAACAGAAACCGCGACAGCCTCTAGCGATTTCTGTGTTTCCCCATTCACATGTAATCCGCTACTCGCTATAGCGGATTATGTGTTTCGATAAACCGCTACTGGCAGTAGCGATTTTTATAAATATATGAAACAATGTATTTGCGTCTATATTTGAAACAATGCAATTACGTAAATTTGAGGGGCAAACAATTTATTTATGTAAATTGCCCCTACTCTTATGATTCTTTGGATTTTATAATATAAATGAAAATAAAGAGTAAAGTATCATTTTTGTCCCTAACGTTTGGGGTAAGTCCCAAAGTTGTCCCTAACATTTCAAAATTGACTCAATGTTGTCCTACTGTTAGGGATCCGTTAATAGAATTGACGGCAGGACAAAATTGAGACGATTTTGAAACGTTAGGGACTTAAATAGGACGAAAATATTGGGGACAAAAATGATACATAGAAATAAATTTGAATTTTATCCTTCAATAATATCAATTTTTTACTATACATAGTATTCAATTATTTTTTAATCCCATCTAAGTAAATTACACTTAATCATATTACTTTCATTTTAAATAAATTAATTTTTTTATAATATTACTCTTAAAGATTTTTAGTTATCATGAAATGTTTGTAGAATGACTAGTATATATATATATATATACAATAAAATATAAATTATACCTTTTATCTCTAATGTATCAAAATTCTTTAAAATTATAAAAAAATTTATTTAAATTGAAAGTAATGTGATTAAGTGTAATTTATTTAGATATAATTAAAAAATAATTGAATACTATGTACAGTAAAAAATTAATATTAGGAAAGATAAAATTAAATTAAAATTTATTTTTATGTATCATTTTTGTCCCTTACGTTTTCGCCCTATTTAAGTCCCAAACGTTTCAAAATCGTCTCAATTTTGTCCCGCCGTCAATTCTGTTAACGGATTCCTAACGGCAGGACAACATTGAGTCAATTTTGAAACGTTAGGGACTTAAATAGGACGATTAAAACGTTGGGGACAACTTTAGGACTTACCCGAAACGTTAGGGACAAAAACGATACTTTACTCGAAAATAAAAGAAAGCTTGTGAAAATTATGAAAAAGTGAAAGAGTTGAAAGCAATTGAAAGAAAGAGAGAGCAGAGATTAATTTCTGAGATGAGTAATATTGATCTAAATTTGTTGCAGAGCGATCCTTTGTTTACACTAAAGGTTCTATATTTATAGTGATAGCATGCCCTATGTAACTTTACTAGTGTCTATATTCTCTACACCCCCCTCAAACTAAGGGTGGGATTTGGTTGCACCCTTAGTTTGTCCATGAACACAGTAAATGAGGGAGCTGATAATGGTTTTGTCAAAATATCAGCGACTTGAACATGAGACGGTATGTGAACAATGTTTAGCAATCTTCTTTGAACATGATCATGAACGAAATGGAGATCAACCTCGAAGTGCTTGCTTCTGCTATGCATAACTGAGTTTGCAGCAAGAAGAACAGCACCTAAATTGTCACAAAACAAAGTGGGAGCAACTAGAGAAGTAACACGAATTTCTCGTAGAAGCTTTTGAATCCAAACTAACTCAGCTGCTGTGTCTGCCAAGCAACAGTACTCTGCCTCAGTAGATGAACGACTTACAACTTTTTGCTTTCGGCTGCTCCAAAAGATTGGATTGCACCCAAGGTAAATACAGTAGCCACTTATTGAACATCGATCATCAAGGTCCGTGGCCCACTTGGCATCTGAAAAGGCAAGAAGACGAAGATCAGAGGATTTAGAAAATTGAATACCATAATTAATCTTACCTGAGAGATAACGCAAAATGCGTTTGACTGCCTTCCAATGATGAATCATGGGTGAATGCATGAATTGGCTAACTTTGTTGACTGAATATGCAATTTCAGGATGAGTGAGAGTTGCATATTGAAGGCCTCCTACTATTGATCGATAGAGACTAGGATCATCAAAGGAATTTAAACCCTGCAGTGTTATTTTTTCAGAAGAAAGCATAGGTGTAGGCATTGAATGTGACTTATCCATGGTTGCCTTTTTAAGAAGATCACAAATATAGGTAGTTGGTGAGATATGTAAGTCTCCTAAAGGCAAAAAATTAAATTGCATGCCTAAAAAATAATGCAGTGTCCCTAAGTCCTTTAAAGAGAATATTTGATTCAATTGAGAGATAATAGACTCTATTTCAGATTTATCATTACCTGTGATGACTATGTCATCAACATAAGCAAGAAGAAAAAGAGTAGAAGAAGTTGTAAAACAAACAAATAAAGAAGGATCAGATGAAGTATTTCGAAAATCAAACATGGATAGAGTACTGCACAGTTTAGAAAACCAGGCCCTGGGAGCCTGCTTGAGACCATAAATGACCTTATCAAGTTTACATACTAAGTCAGAATCAGAATTGAAGAGGCCAAGAGGTGGTGCTATGTACACATTCTCAGTTAGATCTCCATTGAGAAATGCGTTGTTAAAATCAAATTGCCTAAGAGACCAACCTTTAGATAAAGCCAAAGATAAAATGACTCTAATCGTTGTTGGCCTAATTACCGGGCTAAAGATTTGAGAATAATCGATGCCCTCAATTTGATGGCATCCTTTGGCCACAAGGTGAGCCTTATATTTTTTAATAGATTTATCAGGTCCACGCTTAATGGCAAACACCCATTTAGACCCAATAATGGTGGAATTGGGTGGTGGGTGGACTAAATGCTAAGTTTTGTTTTTCATGAGAGCAATATATTCCTCCTTCATAGCTTGAAGCCAATGAGAGGAGTGCATAGGTTGAGATACTATCCTGGGAACATTATTAACCAAGTCAAGATGATTAGAATGTGCAATAAGAGCCTTAGGCTTAGAGATACCAAACTTGGAACGAGTTACCATAGCATGAGTATTGTGAGAAGATGAAGATTCTATGATAGGTAACCTTGGAGGCTGAATTTCAAAACCAGAAATTGATACTGGTGCAGAATCTGTAGTAACCGTTTCAGAAGGTGATTGATTAATAGTTGATGAAGCATTGTTAGTTAAAGGAGGGGAATTTGTATTAGAGTTAGGAAGTAGAGTTGAAGTAGGTGGAGCTGAACTTTGGGTACAAAGTAACTGCGATGTAGGAGAATTTGAAACAGGAATCTGAGGTAACATCTCATGCTCATAAAAAGAGATTAGTGATGAAATAGAGACAACATTCTTATGAAAAAATGAAGGAAAAGGAAAAATATTTTCATCAAAAATAACATTACGTGCAATAATAACTGTACCATCTTGTTTTAAACATTTAAACTCTTTTGAGAAAAGAGCATAACCAAGAAAAATGCATTGTTCAGACCTATAGTCTAATTTATGTTTATTAAAGGGTCTTAAGTTTAGATAACAAGCACATCCAAAAACCTTTAAAATAGAATAATCAGGGGGCTTGAAATGAAGAACCTCAAAGGGTGATTTCATATTAAGTATCCTAGTGGACAATCGATTGATAAGAAAAGTAGCAGTCAAGAAGGCATCCTCCCAATATTCCATTGACAAATGTGCAGCAGCAAGAAGCGTAAGTCTCATTTCACAAATATGTCTATGCTTCCTCTATACAACACCTTGTTGCTGGTGAGTATGAGGGCATAAGAATCTATGAATGATGTCATTGATATTGAGAAAGGTTTTGAATTCATTTGATAAGAATTCTTTTGCATTATCCGTTTGAATAGATTTAAGAATTTGACCTATCTGAGTTTCCATCATGGATTTGTATTGTTGTAAGATGATAAACAATTGAGACTTGGTAGTTAATAAGTAAATACATGTGTATCTAGTAAAGGCATCTACAATACTCAAGTAATAACGAAAATCAGAACAAGTTATAGAAGGAGCAAAGCCCCAAACATCCAAGAAAACCAATTGTAAGGGTGCAATATAAGTGGTTTCAGAATAGGAAAAAGGTAAAGTATGCATTTTTCCTTTACAACATGCTTCACAAACAAAAGATGCTGAATCAACTGTATTAGAAAATAGAAGATTACACATTTTAAGAACAGATTCAACAATAATTGGAGATGGATGGCCTAGGCGTTTATGCCACAACTCCAAATTTGTCCTACAAGTGGCTAAAAAGGCATGAAACTTTGAATTATCATAACATGATTTTGGAATACAAAATTGATCAAACACATATAGCCCATGTTTAAGTTATCCCTGAAGAAGCACCTGCTTGGTATCCTGTGATTTAACCACACAATGAAATGGATGAAATTCAAAGAAGACATTATTGTCCAGACAGAATCTTGAAACACTAATTAAGTTTTTAGCTATTTGAGGAATATGCAAAAGATTCTTTAAAATGAAAACATGATTGTTGGATGAATTCTGAATATATGAATAACCAGATTTAGAGATAGGCAAACCTGAACCATTGGCTATGTATAATTGATCGGGTCCTGTGTAATCTGAGGGTGAAATCAAACTGGATGCGTCATTAGTGAGGTGGTGAGAGGCACCAGAATCAGGATACTAGGACATATCTGAATTTTGAGAAGAAGATGCAAGAAATGATTGTGGTTGATGAAATGAAGCTGGTGGAGGAGGTGGTTGATTGATTGATGGGGAGGAGTTTGACGAATTTGTAGTAGAACCTCCTTGAAAATTATGATCAAATCGAAAGAAGCATTGAAGGGCGGTGTGTCCAATTCTACTACAAACCTGACAAATCTGTCTATTATTGAGTTGCCAAGAGCTTCTGCCTCCACGAGAGAATCTGCCACCTCTAGCACTCCTTCTACCTCCATAGGGACGATTAGAGTTTCTTGGATTTAGAAAATTTGTTTGAGCAAGATTTGCTTGAACCATTGTTAAAGAGTTCTGTTTGAATTTTTCAATGGTGTCTTCATGAGATACGAGGAGATTTGCAACCTCTCCCAAGCTAAACAATTCAGGTTTAGTTTGGATGAGGCTGATGCAGCTAGAAAACTCTTCTGGCAAGACTTCACAAATAGTCTCAATGTAATCTTCATGGCTAAGCTAAAAACCAATTGCTATTAACGAGTCTGCAATTTTCTTAATTTTTGACAAATACTCAGATATAGTAAGGTTCTTTTTCTTAGTGATCTTCAATTGATTCTTCAATTGCTTGATCTTTGTTTTAGTTGATTCTGCAGAATAGTCTTGAAGTTTCTGCCAAATCTCCAATGCTGATTTACAATGAACAATTCGATTCTTGAAGGAAGAATCGACAGATGCTAAGAACCAAGAACATAGATTATAGTCTTGTTGCATCCATTCTGAATATGTTGAAAAAATCTTGTCAGCAGTCGTTGTTTCTTCAGATTCAAATTTAGCAGGCACCTTCCCTTCAATTATGTGATCTTTCAGATTCTGTCATTTGATTGTGAAGAGTGCTTGTTGCTGCCATGTAACAAAATTTATTTCTTCAAGCTTTTCCAAGATAGGAACAAAAAAATTTTTTTGATTTGCTGAATTTATAGGTAAAGCCATGGATTAAACCAATGCTCTGGATACCATGTGAAAATTATGAAAAAGTGAAAGAGTTGAAAGCAATTGAAAGAAAGAGAGAGCAGAGATTAATTTCTGAGATGAGTAATATTGATCTAAAATTGTTGCAGAATGATCCTTTGTTTACACTAAAGGTTCTATATTTATAGTGATAGCATGTCCTATGTAACTTCACTAGTGTCTATATTCTCTACAAAGCTATAAAAAAAGTGTTAAGGAATTTTAATAAATATAAAAGATATTAGAATATAAATAAATATTTTTTAATATAGAATACTTTAAAATAAAAGTGCAATATTTTATTTTTTAAAAAATAAATATAAAATATATAAATACATAAAAATATAAATATTTTTTATTCATTAAGACTAATTATTATGTTGTAAATTTTATAATGGTAAAAATTCATATTAAAATGTTATTTTTAGTTACAATATATTAAATATAAAATAATTAAATTTTATTTTACATTTGACAAACACAATTCTGAATATTGAATAGTAAATAAATTTGGGTAATGTATGCTCATAAATTATATTACGGTAGTTAGCTATTTAATTTTATTCATATATCATCAATTTAATCAGTTATACATATGACAAAAAGTTATATTATGCAATATATTTATTTATTATGAATTTCTTTTCATGCTCGTGTAAAGCACAGATCCATACACTAATATTTAAAAAAATATGGTTTCTAACCATTTAACACGTAATTTATTTTTTATAATATGTTAATTTTTAATTAGTTAATTTTTTTATTTAATCGCTAACTGCACTATTAATTTGGATTTTTTAAATTTAACAAAAGTTAATATTTAGGATCACTTTGTAATTAAGTTATTCTTTAAACATATGTCTTTATTGTATAATTAAAACTTCTTCACTTTTCCTTTTTTCTTCGCATCTCTTGTCTGTCTACTTTCTACATCTCTAAAAATTGGATAATGATATATTTAATTACGTAAGGTTTTTACATCTAATTTTTTTTAATTATTTTATCGTTATACTATTGTTAAGGTTGCAAGTATGAAGAGTATAAGAAATTAGTCCTGCCTCAAATAGTGAAGAGTATATAAGATGAAAGATCTGTTAACTTGATGCCTTAAAATTTTGAGTTAGATGTAGTATTTTCTTATTTTAATTTAATATTAAATAAAGTAAGTTTGAGCTGATTTTTTATTATTTTCTTAACATTACTGTCTTTTTGAATCATATCATTTTGATTTAACCTCCAAAATTCTTTTTTATTTTATTTGCCAAACAATGCAGCACAAATAATAATAAATTAAGATCTCTTTTAAGTCAACGTTGCACAAATAATGATAAATTGAAATCTCTTTTAAGATTCATTTACTTTACTAATTTGTACGGGCAAAATATTAATGACAAGTAGTTATTTTTAGTTTTGATTTTTTATTGTCTCCCTAATATTATTGTTTTTCAAATCATATCATTTTAGTTTAACCTCAAAAATTCTTTTTTTATTTTATTTGCCCAACAATGTAGCATAAATAATGATAAATTGATATATCTTTTAAGATTTATTTACTTTACTATTTTATACAGACAAAACATTAATGACAAGTAATTTTTTCAACTTAGGTTTTTTATTTTTTTTACACTAGTAGAATTTAATATTGTTTAAAAATAAACTAAGCGTAATGAGTAATAATTATACATTTATGTTTGTAATTGCAAATGCAATTCAAGTACTCACATTTAGATCAACTTTTCTTTTATTCTATTTAGGTTTGTGATATATATTTTCAATCAATCAATTTGATTGGTTTGATATTTAGTCCTATATATTGGAGATCTTGATTAAGAGAGAAACAAATAGAGCGACAAAAATGTAATACCATTGAAATTTTTCTAAACTTGTATGTTGAAATCTAATTTATTTTTTTTATTACATTTTGAGAGGCACACCACAAGCGTAAGACTCTATCCTCTATTGTTCAATCTTCATCTCCAATGCAAATGGCAACCCATGGCAATCAGATTCCTAAAGATCTTGTATAGAAAATTCTAGCAAAATTATCTGTTAAGTCTTTGAAGCGATTTAGTTGCGTGCATAAGTCTTGGCTAAATTTACTTGAGAATTCTGATTTCAAGAACATATACTACGAGAATTTAAAATCTAAAACTGCTTATTCCTCATCTCTCCTTCTATGGAGATCTTTTCATGACGAAAGAAGTGATCGACACGTCTATGAAAATGATGTGTATTTACTTTCTGGAGAAAGGTATGAAAACATGGTTACGTTAGTTTTACCAAGTCTATTTGAAGAAAATGGTTTTGATAGAGTTATAGACTGTGTTAATGGTATCATATGTCATTATAAAAAAGCTGGTCTTAATGTAAAAATAGGACTTTGGAACCCCAAAACCGACGAGCATAAAATTATTCCTCCAAGTACTATTACTAATGATCCCGACTTTAATGCAGAGGTCGAAATTCATGGATTTGGTTATGATAATGTGAATGATGACTATAAAGTGATTCAACATATATGTTATTGTCATAATGAATTTTACCAATATGAGCCTGCTCTAGCAAATTGGCAAATTTATAGTTTAAAAAGTAATTGTTGGAAGAAACTTGATCTTGAAATGACTGAAAAGGGAGGTCTTGGTGAAGGTTATGTAACGTACTTAAATGGAGTATGCCACTGGTGGGGTGGAGATAAGGATGGAAAAGAAGTACTTGTGTCATTTAATCTCAGCACTGAAACGTTTCGAACCACATTGATTGGTTGGCAACAAAGTGATGATATTGATTGCTTTACCAGAATTTTGGTAGTGCTCAACGAATCTGTTGCTCTGATCTCCTCTTTTGATGAGAATAGTCATATTGAAATATTCATTTTAGGTGAAGTTGGTGTAAAAGAATCTTGGGTGAAGCTTTTCACAGTTGGACCCTTTCCATATATTTGGCATCCAATAGTAATGGGCAACAAATGTGATATAATATATTTTATGGAAAATGATAACCATGAATTGGTTTCCTTTGATGTTATTAGTGGCAAAGTAATTCACAATATTAGTATTAAAATAAATCTATTTGGTACATGGATTTATAAGAAAAGCCTCCTCTCTTTCACTACAGAAATTAATTAATTTGTAAATATACAAATTCATATGTTATTCTTATATGTTATAATAATACAAATATATTAATAAGCATTTTTTAA